>NC_090191.1:22218645-22231145 GCF_024679245.1 Pseudorasbora parva | reverse complement strand
ATGATGGCAACTTCAAAAACATACTAAACTGTTTTTTTTTTATATTCATATTTCATATAATGAAAGTGTGCATATTTACTGTATACATACAGCATACTACATTTAGTAGCTCTAGTACTATTCTTTTTTCAAACATTCAATCATCTGTTGGCAACAATATATCTGAAAGCCACTGTCGACCAACACAGACCACAGGTATGACACTGGTGTGATGATTTAGAACGCCAGAAGACTACATAATACTCAGAACAGACTTCAATTTAAGTATGTAGAATGTCATTTTCCCTGCTAATTAAAAAATACACACTATTTCTGTATTTGCACATACATTTGCATGTTTGAACGAGTGTGTGTGTTTGGGTGTGTTCTAGAAGTCATGAACAACCTGTACAATAATACAATTAGTAATAATGCAAGCAAATTTTATTTGAACAATAAAACAAATATAATTAGGCACTCACACCTGTTAACCACCGCATACACGTGCACTGTACATGCTAGGTGTGTGCAGCGGAGCCAATATGTATCTCTGTAAAAATCTCTAAATTATTCCTATCTGAATTCAGATAAACCGGGAAGTGGGTGGGGTTTTAGCCGGATGTTCGTAAAAATTACTTGAGAAGAACTTTTTTTTAAACTTTTTACATCTGTTCCCTTCGTAGTTATCATTTAATATGCTTTGTACAACTTCTAAAATAAATATTTGGGTTATTGCATTTATTTTAAAATATTGTTGCATTGTTTGAGCTGATAACCTCTCGGAGTGCACCAGAATATTCAAATATTCGATCAATGGGTTGGAATTCGGTTTTCAAATTTGAGATTCAAATATTTATTTTTTTATTTATTTTTTGTACTGTTCTCATTCACGCCTGCATATGTTCTTCGCTTTTACATTTCGCTTTGAAACCAAATCTTCCGCGATCATCTTTTCATTCAGTTCCTCACTCTCGTGACGAATGAAATCTGACTTCAGTTTTTAATAGTAGTTAATCTGTTCTCTAACTGAATAAAATTTGATTTAATTTTTTTTTTTTTACTGCTATATGTCAAACTGGGAGATTTTTATTAGATAGAAAAATATGGTCAGCCCCTTCCCTCCGAAACTTTGCATATTAGATGTTAATTGCCATCACAGCTTCCAAAAACCAACCCATACAGTGCGGCTGTGTTTTGGATGACCCGAGTCACATTTTCCCACTCCCGATGAATAAATACTTAAATATCTTCTAATTAAAATAATAACACTAAATCCTAAATGTTGATTGAGAAATATAATTAAGCCTATAATATAATTTAAAGCATCTTAACTTTCCCTGTCAGCGTTTAAAAAAAAAAGGTTTCCAGCCACCGCCAGGGTTTTTGATTTTTTTTTTCTCACAAAAATGTAATGACCCATAGAATATTTTGTTGTATGAATATCTGAAAATGCAATATAGCAAGACAAAAGAAAAAAGAAGAGGAATAGACCCTCTATTGGAATTGGAAAAAAAAAAAAATGTTATTCTAGCTTCATGCATTCCTTTTTTATCGACATTTAAATGTGGGTAAGTTTCATGAAAAAAAATCTAGTTTTTGTTAAAGACTACATTAAGATCAGATTCAGAATGATGATTAAACACAGATTGAGTAGATCAAGTCCATAAACATACCTAATGCTTGCACAGTCCTGTAGCTTGTCCTGGATCGACATTTCATTCAGTAGCATTAGGCAGTTTTGATTTATATGATGTTTAATGTAAATGATCACGTTATTTTACATATGCATCTGCTTACATACGATCACTTGGGTTTTTTTGCATCTTCTTCACCTGTGTTTTGATCATGAGATTATGTACTCATTCAGAAGATGCATAATAGCACCCCTAGTGTCTCGCAGTGAAAACACGGAAAATTCTGTGTTTGGCAGGGAAAAGAGTTGACAGACATATCAAATAGTAGAAAATGGGTATGATTCATTATCTTTTCGGTACTGTTGATATTACTCATGACGGAGAGCTGGCTTCGGAAAGACGTGCAGAGACGGCAGCCAGGCTTTCTGATTTGCCATCGTGCTATATGTGCTTATTAAATTTGTTTATCATACAGGGGTTCAACGACTTCCATTTTTATAAAGTCGACATTTTATAATGTCGTGATGAAAGTCGAGTCAACATCGACTAGTCGCTCATGACGTCATTAATGAACAAATAAACCTAAACCTTGAGCTGAGAGGCGAACTCAGGTCTTCTTGTGCCCGGGACAGCTATGGCATATGACACAGCTCTGCCCAGGTTATTAATCTTACATAACAGCTTTTGTATCAGTTCTTTTGTCTTTGGGCGGTTATATTTCTCACAGATTTCTGCTCATTCTGAATAAGATACAGATAAAGTAGCACAATGAAGATAACATGTATATGAATGGATTAGTAATTGTGTGTGAATTAATTCTACCCTGGCAGCATCTCTCTACTAATAGTGAAGCTGTGAGTTTTAGTTATCAAGAAACATATTCTAGAACTTTTCGGTTTCTTAGCCATTTTATTGATAATTTCCAGAACAGTGTTGACAATACATTTCTGAGCTACTGAAAGGTCTTGTGTGAGGTGCGCAATCTCCGCGTGATCAGGCTATGTGTGTGTGTGTTGCAATCGCATGCAGTTTAGCGCGATGATTAACTTAAGTGTACAATAAGCGTGCATTCTCCCGGTCAATTTTGAGCATCCAGATGGTATAATCAAACATGTCTTGTGGAGAGCTCTTGAAGTATGCATTTATTTGTCATTTTTAACTGTTCAAAACAGAGCCTGCGTTTCAGGAAATTGTTCATCCTGTTGCGCCCTTTATAGGCCAGCGACTAGTCGACGTCAAGCTTAAAACATCATGGCAGGGCATTAAGGTCGACTAGTCGATTAGTCGACTAGTCGGTGCAACCCCTAGTATCATATCGTTCAAGGTTTAAATAACTTAAATAGACATATTAAATAATAGAAAATATTTATGATGTAATACTTACGTTGATATTACTCTTGCTAAGGCACAGAGAGATTTTTATTTTTTATTTTATTTATTTATTTATTTATTTTTTTTTTGGGGGGGGGGGGGGGGGGTGAAATGCTGATTCATGCATGCAGAGCTTTTTACACTGTTAAAGACTTGGATTCCCATCCTAAACATGGACAAAGTTTCAAAAACTAAGTTGGACGTTTGATTGAGTATTTCTGTGTCAAAAAGAGTGTGCGCCCACATGACTAGAGCGAGAGAGCAAATGCAAGCCCATAAACACTGCTCTCAGGTGCAGATCCACTCGTCCTCTCAACACTTCATTCGCGCCGCGCTCCACTTTATTCCTATGGGTGACGCCAAGCGACTTTAACGCTTCAGCACAGCATTCCCGGAAGGCAGCGCTGCATTTGAACCGATTTGAACGCAGAAATGATGGGAAGCGTAACGATGTCACGCTTCAGTCGTGTCGCAAATGTGGATCTCCACGGTCACTGCTGTCACAGGACTTCACGAAATCAACAATGTTGCCAAAGAAGTGTGTTTTTGACGGAGCAGTCCCAACGATAAAGGTTCACGGTCCTGCTTTGGAAAAGTTTCGGGCACATCCCTAGTATGCACTTGATATGAGCTACACCAGTATACTTTTTAAAAAAAATTTTGAATAATGAGTTCCTTGCCGCTGTCGCCTCTGGCTTGCTTAATTGGGGACACATATTATTGATTTGACTATTGACACTATTGGATGAGGACTAAATTGAGCTGGATGAGGACATTGTGTTTTCTACAGAGCTGACTGGAACTCATTTCATATTTGATCATCTTTACAAAGTTATTGAACAAAATTCAATCAACACTGACAACTGGTTTTATCTGTATCAGTGCTATAAAATAAAGGTAACTTGACTAATGAGTAAAAAGTCAAAACATCAGTTGCTTTTTCTGCATTGGGATGCTTTACCTTATGTGCCACTGTATAGATTGACAGGTCTAGTGGGTGTATTACATGGATAATGAGTAGTGAGAGTGTTATTGTAGGTAGTATGATGTTCAGAACAGGTTTTGGTATTTGTGTTTGCATTGAAGTCGATAGCAAATTGAAACCGGTTTAAAACTGCAGCCAAAGATTTCATGAAAGATAAACTGCTTTTCTTGAGAACACATTAAGATGATAAAGATTTCAGATGTGTATTCATGTTAATCCAAATCAAATGAACAAAATCAATTGTTAAAAAAAAAGATCAATGCAATATTTCATTAAATTAAAAGCCAAATGATGATTTATCAAGACATAAGAAGATGTATTTTCATGCTTTACTCTAGATAGGAAATTAATCAGGCATTATAAATTAAGATGGCATGACGCTAAATTCAGAGGGACAGATAAGGAGCTAATGGAAGATATATTAATATATGATGAAATATGTATGCAAAATGATATGTTTGAATTAAAGATAAACTTTCTCTGTTTCATAGCAAACATTCCAGAGTGTAGTCGGGTTTGTCCCATATAAACAAGCATAGTTGGAAATAAGTCATACTTTCATTTTTAAAACTTGACAAATATGACAATGTTGAACTGATTAATAGTCAAAAATACGAGTTGGTATTGCTTCTTTTTATGTTATGTAATGTTAAACTGATCAAGAGCTCAAAAAACGAATGACATTTATAACATAACTGAAAGTGGTGATCTGTTAAGAATCGTAAAACAGATTCTGGTTCTGACTAACACAACACTCGCCAATACACAACACTCAAAGTGGATTGTTTTTACCCTATGTAACGTTCTTTGGTTCTCAGGAACTCATTACGTCACAATATGCGTTTCGTGTGAAAAGTACTGTGTAAATGTGTAGTATCTTTGAATACGTAGTAACTATAAAAAATGTCTGGATGAACAACTGCTTCCCCCGAAAGTGTGCAGCCAGTTTACACTCTATATCCCATGAGGAAATCCCAATACAATCCACCTCAAGGAAATTCTTAGCCATTTTACGTTTCGCCGAAATGATCGTTAGTTCGTATGAATTTCACCTCAGTGATGTTAGGTTTAGGCTTACATTCATGCTTGCATAATTTTTTAAGTCATTTAAAATGTTCATACAAAATCACCACCTTACGTTATCTGTGAGTTTATGTTGGAAAAACTGTGAGCTGTCAAGTTAAATTTACTAAGAAGTTATTTGTGGTTAAATTGTGCTTGTTTAACATCAATTTTAAAATAAATTACTTTTGTAGTTGTTAGTACATGTTCAAGTCAAAATAACACATTAAACCACAATGCCAAGATGGTCTATGTCAAATATCTGGAAATGTATTCATACTGCACATCTACACACCCTTTTTCCTCGACCACAGTACATAATATCCTAAAGTATAAAATTGTTTGTCTATTGTGAATGGAGATCCTTTAAAGGAATAGTTCACCCAAAAATGAAAATTATCTCATGGTTTACTCAACCTCAAGCCATCCTCGATGTATATGACATTCTTCTTTTAGATGTATACAATTGGAGTTTTTTATATATATAAAAATGTCCTAGCTAATCCAAGTTTTATAATAGCTGCTCAAAATTTGAAGCCCAAAAAGTGCATCCCATCCATTACAAAAGTAATCTAAACGAGGGCTGAACGATATGGACAAAATTTCATATCTTGATTTTCATGCCAGATATCTCGATATCGATACAATACGATACGACTACGTGTTCGGTGAAAACCAAGCATTTCTCAGAAAAATAAAAAGTATAGTTTTAGGTATAGTGGAAAGTATAGTTTTATTTTCAAGAACAAAAACAGAAAATGTATTGTTTTCAAGCCTTTCGCACGTACGATCACACAGGTGTGATCAGTCTAGACTGGTCCCTGGAGCGTATGATCAAGTGCATCACATGATCAACTGCTAAATCCAAATGTTGAATTTAGCCAGAGACAGGCGCGCTCAGAGCTGTCATATACCACACCATTTCAGTGTTTTCAACCACATACTCTTTATTTTAGGTTTCAAACATATAAATTCACATAAGTACTAAAAAAAAACAATGCATTTAGAGTTTGTAAAATACACACTGATGTCTATGGAAGAGGTAATAATAATCCTTTCCATTATACTTTGACACTTTTTTTTCATATCAGATATACACATTGTGTAAGTAACTTCAATGTTTACTCTATTCTATTCCCAGTTCACCAGCCACTAACTTTTAAGTATTTCAGGAGAAGTGGATGAATTCACATGTTGTAAACATAGAAAGCAGATCATCTCGTAAAACTGCTGTTTGTTGTGACTGTCAGAGTTGTCAGAGTTGTATGCAGGGTGAGCGCGGAGAGGGGAAATCTATATCATCTATATCGTTGCTTTTTTTGATAGTAATATCTTGAAAGGTCATATCTAGATATAGATACGATAACGATATATCGTTCAGCCCTAATCTAAACGTCTCCAGGGGTTAATAAAGGCCTTTTGAAGCTAATCGATGTTTTGTGTAAGAAAAATATCCATATTTAAAACTTTATAAAAGTAAATATAGCTTCCTCCAGACCACTTACGTCATACCAGTTACGCTTATACCGCAAGTTGAATACGGAAAGTCGTCTGGCAAAAGCTATATTCAGTTTCAGAAGGCTTTTATTAAGCCCACAGGTTAATACAAAATATGTTATATTATGACTGAATATATTATATATATATATATATTAAAGTATATTTTAATAATATTTAATAATATTATATTTTATAATATCATAATATTTTTTTTGTGATATTAAACCTCATGCCACAAATTCTATTAATGAATTTGGCTTAAAAAACCCTTAAAGGTTTAGTTTTCAAAAATGAAAATTCTGCTGTGGCACAAATCTGGAGTGAGACATGAGCTAGAGTAATAGATGACCATTTTCCATCTATATCTAACTAACAATAAACAGATTTTTCACCAAAAAAAATCCCTTTAATGCTTTTAATATGCAGCTATTAATAGACAGTTGAGCCTGTACTGTGCTGCAGATAGTGTTAGGTGTATAGTTATTTAGTGAAGTAATTCAGTCTATTGACTTGTATTGAATGACAACACTTCAATTATGATCAGAAGGCAAAAATCGGAGTCACCAACATAAGAAATGAGGGGCAGCTCACCTCTCCAGCCCCCTGTTGAGAGGGTCTGCCCTGACCTCTCACCCCGCCACCCCCTCCATTCAACAGCTACCTGAACTCCTGTGAACAGCACCTGATACGGCCTTGCCTTGACAGGTATGTCTGGCGCTTGCACCCCCCCCCCACCCTCTCTCTCTTTCGCCACAGCCGTCTGGTCGGACGTGCAGAGAAGAATGGAATGTCCCTGTTGTGCTTTTGTATCGGAGGCGGTGTTCATTACGGTTGGTGTCTGCGCTCAATGCATTCATAAATCAACCTGGTTTAACGCGTCGTCCGTACTGAGAAGACAAATCCATTCTAAGCCCCTAAACACACACGAAAGTATTGTACACACACTACTACAAGCTAATGTTTATCTTTAAGTGTGTGACTGTATGCAAACTACTGTCTGGCCTAAAATAAATGTAACTTTTTGTATGTAGATTTTAACATCTATGCAACTCTGAAAGGCAGGCTCTTTGTTTGCCTTTTAGTTTCTTAATGTGTGTTTAATAGGCTAAATATACAATGATGAAACTTCTTTAGAATCTATAAGTGTTTTTCCAGAATTGAAGACAGAACCGTTTATCAATTCTTGATAAGCTCTTCATAGGTAAACGGCTTTTAAACATTAGCATTCATGTCATTCGATTCAAATTACTTGACTCCGAAGAACCAAAAGTGTAGCCTAATTATTGAAAGCAATAATTATAAATATAAAAATAAATAAAAATATAAAAAAGTCTAAAGAATCAACCTCAAAATCACAATCTCTTTGTCTGTGAAATATGCATTTGAATACAAACGTTTTACATAATACAGGCTTTTACGGAATCATCTCCAATGGCCTCGTGAAAAGTGTTCACTTCTTTCCGCATGCTTTAGTAGGAAAGTAGGCATAATTGGACATGGAGAGGATATCTCTCAATCTAATGTATCTCTCACTGGCTTCTTTATTTAGAGCGGTTCTTCACTAAGAATAACATTCATGACTTTTGACATATCAAAACTTTGAATAAACTGAGAACTGCTATTATTACTATATATCTACTTACTGTTACTTTAGTGCATACTTAAGACTAATTATTTGGGGTTGCTTCTTTGAAAGCATTAAAAGAATCATAAATGGAATCATTAAGGAATCAGAATCATTACATACTTTCTCATTCTAATTCCTGGTTGCATTCTGAAAACAAACAAACAAACAAACAAACAAAACAAAAACAGCAACAGTACAATCAAATGTACATAGAATAAAACAAATTGCATCCTGAACGGTAACATGCAAATACGTGCATTTACCAAATGAGACACACAGACAGTGAGAGGGAAAGAATAGAGTACTTGTGAAGCATTGGGCTGACGTGCCTGCAGGCGAAAGCAGGATTTGTAAGCTCTTAGTAAGTGCCAAGGCCACACTTAGAGAACAGAGAATACGTGTGTGTGTTTGTGTATATATGTAAGTGTGTGTGTAATCCCTGATGGACATTTTAATTGGGAGCGTCAGACCTTTGTCGTGCGGCTGCTTTCAGAGATTGCGTCAGAAGATTCCATCGCTTTCAGTCTAAGCTTTGATTGACAAGTTTCACTCTTACACACTATAGACTCACTTAACTAACCGGTGTGAATCAACAGAGAACACTGACTGACAGAAAGAGTTTATTGTGCTATAATATTCTCAGCTTGCTGAGTCCATTTATTGGGGAAAAGGGGTACAACAAAAGGAGATCCAACTTAAATTAATTACAGATTAATGTCTAGTGCAACAAAATCAAGCCTTTAAGGTCAATTTTAGAACAAATGTTACTTTATGAGATTGATTCTCTTTTTTATATCAGGTACAACATGAAAAAACTTGGGAATTTGGAAAAATCTATTTCATTTTAGCATATTGGTTTCTTAAGACTATTTATTTCATTGAACCACACTGTAAAAATGGCATAACTTATTAAGTTATGACAACATGTGTTTTTACATTGCTTTATCTCATCAAAATAAGTTGAAAAAATGTTTGTCACAAGATTCAACTAACTTTCAGTTTAATATAATTTACGTTGAAATTACTTAAATATCCATGGTGATTGTACTTAATTCATTTCGGAAACTTTTTAACAGTGCAGAAAAATACAATTATTCACTGATTTATTCACTCAGTAGTCAGTTTAGTCCCATGTTAACTTCTTTTTTTATGGTGACACAATTATGAGAAATGCATTTAGAATTGTGAGATATAAAGTTGCAGTTGTGGTTAAATTGTAAAATAAAAATGTCACAATTTTGCGATGTAGGGCCCTATTTTAATTATCCAAGCACCTGGTCTGAAGTGCATGGTGCAGGTACACTTAGGGACTGTCCGAATCCACTATTGCTGGTTTAATGACGGAGAAAACGGTGGACACATGGTCCAAAAGGGTTGTACCAAGTACCTGAGTCATGGGTGCGTTTTGGATGTAAAATGCAATAAACCAATCAGAGTGTCATCTCTCATTCTCTTTAAAAAGCAGTTGAAAATGGAAGGAATGTGCAACCGCCTATAGGCGCACATTTCTAATGCGCCTTATAAATAACCCTGTGCTGTTGAATTAGACCAGGTTTTTGTTGGTCAATGGCGTAGTCATTTTCAGTTGCCTCAAAATAGCAACTCGCCAACAATGCGCCTGAACACACCGGGTTTTCAGACCAGCTCGCCCATGGGCAAACAGATGGCCACAAGTGCATTTGCTATTTGAACAAAGTGGCTCTAGACGTGAAAATGATAACTTTGTCAGGCTGAAACTAGCTGAAAACACTTGCCTCTTGTCGCATTGCGCCAGGTGTATGATAGGGCCCAAAGTCACAGTTACAAGAAAATAAAGTTTATTCACAGTTTGAACATTCTCATTTACATTTGTTTAAAGGGTTACTTCAGAGATTAGCATATGGCTTTGTATCAGTAGAAACCCTGGAGTATATGCGAATGATCGTGATTCAGTAGCGGTGGCTTTGGGAGTGACCTCGTAGGGCAACGAAGCATTTTGGGATTTGTTGTCTGTCATACCCAGGAGATAAAAATACATTTTCAGTATAGAAAGCACTAAATTCAAAAATAAAAATAATTTCTACTACATTAATGACCCAGTTTAAATACAGATTCATCTTCCCAGTGCTGAAGTACCCCTTTAATTTCAAGATCTGAGGTGAATTATATATTGTTGCTGTTGTACGGCTCCAAAGCTGAGAGATCTTAATGATATTCGAAATTGCATTACACAATTTTAACATTAAAGCTACACTGTGTAACTTTTTTAGTTTATTCTTAGCTAAAAACACTTAGTTCTTTCAAAAATATATGTGCTCATTAATGTATATTTACTTCTTTCAAGTAATAAAGTATTCTGGTAAGTTTATAATATGCCATTGAAAATACATACGGGTGAGGGGTTCGAATGCAGGTCGCCATGTTGCCCCTCCAACTTGAAAGTACATTAGCCAAAGAGGGACATACCCATAAATTCAAGCTTTGCCTTTCGCGTTTTAACACTTGATGGCACTCATGGACGAGGTCGAACTGGAAGCCATGTGAATCTTGGACTAAATCGCCCACCGTAGGAGTTAAAACGAAATCGGAATTGAGAGGACCAGAAACTAATATTCACTGGCTGGTCATATACCTTTTCACCATTAGATGGGGGAAAATATCACACAGTGTAGCTTTAAATAAAGCACATAAAAAGCGGAGATTATCATTAGCATACTTTGTGGTGTTGTTCCAGCCATGGCATCACAGAAAAATAGAAACCTTTTTAAAATACAATAGTCGCTTGTCGTTATCGCGGCTGGTACTTAGGAAACGGTGTTATTGAGCAAATACCGATTATTCGCCTTGCGTTTCGCTTCGAGGCCGGGGGAGTGAGGTTTACATGGACAGCTCTTACTAGCTTGTTTCCGTAACACACAAACATGACACAAATCATAGATTTAGCAGTTTTGTTCCTATAGTGTAGACAGCAACACACTAATAGATTCCATTTACAAATATGCAGTCCCGAATGTGGACACTGGAAATCACGCAAAAATATCTCATATACAAACATGAATTTAGAGTAAACAAACATTGCTGACAACGGGCAAGGAAGAAATGTCGATTGTAGCGTTTGGACGGCTTTTTACAGATAAAAGTCGCATTATCTTCCCGTATTCCATCAGCTCACTTTCTGATTGGGCATTATTTCGTTCCACGTGATAATCTCCAGAGAATATGAGCAACCGAATTTCTGATCGTATGTTGGATATTTATGATTTAAGATCGGTGCGACATTCTTCAGAGCAGATTTAATCAGACTTCACACCACAGAAAAATCTGATGAGAGATTCTAGAACCATCAAGACAATTGTGACTTTACCTAGGATTGTCGCAAAGGGAAGAATTAGGATTATCTTGTGGTGTGTGTGCCTTTGCTGTTCAACCCCTCCTCTTAAACTTCTCATCCCCTTGACTTAAACTACTTTAAACAATCTTTTTATTTATTTCAAATTTACTGCCCAAAGTATACTATATGGAGCCTACAGAGGTAATCACACACACTCATGCTGTGTTTCCATGTTTTATGGAGACTTTAAATATGCTTAATGGTTTTTATACTGTATAAACTGTATATTGTATATCGCCCCTACACTTCCCCTACCCCTAAACCTACCCATCACAGGAAACATTCTGCATTTTTACATTTTCAAAAAACATCTATATTGTTTTATATCTGATTTATAAGATGTTTTCCTCATGGGGACCAAAAAATGAAAAATGTCCCCACAATGTCAAGGATTTTGGATTTGCCATCCTTGTGGGGCCACATATACACACACACAGAGAGAGAGAGAGAGAGAGAGAGAGAGAGAGAGAGAGAGAGAGAGAGAGAAGAGAGAGAGAGAGAGAGAGGAGAGAGAGAGAGAGAGAGAGAGAGAGAGAGAGGAGAGAGAGAGAGAGAGAGAGAGAGAGAGAGAGAGGAGAGAGAGAGAGAGGAGAGAGAGAGAGAGAGAGAACACTAAATTATGACCGTGTTGACAGGGGGTCAGTGGGATTGATCTGCAGGGCTTAAAATAACATCTCACCCGTTGGCTTAAATTGGCCTCAGTTTTAGCAGCTTTACCCACAATTCACTTTACCTTAAATCAGCAAACAGCAGCTCCTCACTCAGTCTATGTACACACTTCACACGCCTCTTTCTGTCATTTCTCCGTCGGTAGCCCAAAACTTCCCCGACACATCATTTACTGACAACGGCACTTAATTAAAAAATGTTCAAATAAATAAAAACAACAAAAAATATACATAACTTATTGCATTTGAGCTTTCTTTGATAGATTTATCCCTCAACCAGAATAATGCAAAATAAGATTTAATA
>NC_090191.1:22181548-22218445 GCF_024679245.1 Pseudorasbora parva | reverse complement strand
ATTAAAAGCAAAAGTTGCATTTGTTGACATTGGTAAATGCACTGTGAGCTCACATTAACAATTGAACAGCTGGAAAAAGGCTTTGCTATTATTATTATCATTATTATTATAATTATTCACTTGTGAACAGATTATTGTTGTATCGATTAAGTTGTAATTTTGTCAACATTAATTTAATTAAAATGTCAGCTATTAAATTAACCTTAACTAGACCTGAATTAAGAATTTGACTTTATTATATAAAAAAACGTCCACCACTGGATGCTATTAAACAAAATACATAATTTAAGACATGATGGAAATGACACTGTGGTGGAAATGTTGACTTCTTTCTAAAGCCACATTTTGCATATATTCCATGTTTCCATTCCATGTTTTCATCAGCAGCAATTATGTAATATCTTCGATTTATCTTTATTTGGGGAATTTCCCAGCAAACTTGATTTAATGATTAATCAGCATATCACGTAATTAATTTGATTACGACTTGAAATCAACTGACAGCACTAATCTAGTCTGTGTATTGTTTTTGCCTCCCTGCCTCAATTCTAAGTTCAAACATGTCAAAAAAAGACCCTTCATTCCAGCAGCACAGCCCTCTAGGAAACATTACTTGAGCACTTCGCTCACTAAACCTCTTTCCCATCAGGTGACGTCCCCGGTAAGATTTATGGGCACAATTAGGCGGATCGAGGCAGGAATCTCCCCAATTCCATAAGCACACAGCGTGTGTGTATCTTTGTAAACATTATAAAGCGCAAGGCTTGTTATCAGATGCCACTGTCATAAAAAAGCTGATTGATGTATTTCCGCAATTTACTTCAGAGAGATGCAAATCCATTGTTTATAGAAAAATGTTTATATGCATATGTACACACTCTCATGGCAAGTGTTTGTTTAAACATTTAATTGTTCTTGAACAGGTTAGATCAGATACCTGATTTGATGGATTGCACTTTTAATAAGACCAGAAAAATCCAATTTGCAGAAAAGTGTTGTTTTGCTTGATTTATGTCTTTAGCAATATGTCATACTTGTTATAAGTAATCCTGTGTTTAATAATAACAATGAAATACCAAAATGTGCAGTGCAACCTGAATACACAGTGCTGAGAAGTATATCCCATACCGGAAGGAGTAATGTTGAGAGAGAGTGTTTCTGGTGGTCAGTACAGAAGAAAATTGAATATTAGTATTGTTGCTGTCAATGGCGAGTCCATCATGGCGGCGAAAATGAATTGTAAATGGAGGTTTTAATCGCAGGTTAAAGGGTTAGTTCACCCAAAAATGAAAATTATTTAATTAATTACTCACCCTCATGTCGTTGGACACCTGTAAGACCTTCGTTCATCTTCAAAACACAAATGAATATATTTTGGTTGGAAGCTGATGGCTGAGAAAGGCTTCAGAAAGGCCTCCATTGGCATTCAGTACATTCCAACTCACAAGACCCATAAAAGGCACTAAAGACGACAAGAAGTCCATTTCACTACAGTGGCTGAACAATAATTTGACAATGCGATGAAAATAGTTGTTGTGTGCACAAAAATCAAAATAACAACTTTATCTACCGTGAACTTTACTGACGTGAACTCGAAACATGCGCACCGCTCGAATACATGGTTCGAAGAGGAGGAGCGCCGCTATCGCGTGAGTTCCAGGTGAGTTCACATCAGAGACCTACACGGAAGACAAAACAATTTTTTTTGCGCACGATAACTATTTTTGTTGCATTGTAAAATTATTGTACAGCCACTGTAGTGAGATGGACTTTGTAACGAAGTCTTTAGTGCCTTTATGGGTCTTGTGAGTGGGAATGTACTGAATGCCAATGGAAGCCTTTCTGAAGCCTTTCTCAGCCATCAGCTTTCAACAAAAATATCTTCATTTGTGTTCTGAAGATGAACGAAGGTTTTACAGGTGTCCAACGACATGAGGGTGAGTAATTAATGAAATCATTTACATTTTTGGGTGAACTAACCCTTTAAATTCTAATCCCAGATTTGTTAATCTGGGTTTAAAATTAAATGGTTGTGCAACACAACTCGATTTAAAATAAAGCCTAGATCAACAAATCCTAGATTAGCTCTAAACTGTTTTACGTGCTTTGGGGAAGAAAAAAAACTGTGTACACATTAAATAAAACACTAGTACCATTCCAAATATAGCCTATCTGTGTGTTTAGAATCTATGGAGAAAGCGCTTGGATCAAAGTCATGGATTAGAGATAAAACTTGGAAAGCTTTGAGTGTGTGAGTGATTTACAAGTCCATCACGCAGGTTTGTGCTTGTTTACCTCTATCAGCATTTTATGCCGATAACATTTAAAGCACCTGAGGTGTGAAGGTTTATATTTGTGTTAAATTTGAGTAGTTGTATGTTCATACAAATACATTCATTCACATCAACGCAACCATCTCACAACACACATTAGCTGAACCAATATGAGAACAGTTGCACGCATGCGTGCACACACACACACACACACACACACACACACACACACACACACACACACACACACAAAAACACAAGCAGTGCCCTTACCATTTTTCTTAGAGTATAACACAGCCATCATTGCGAGGCAAGTGCATAAAAACAGTTAAAGGTTTATTGACAAATTATTGTCATATAAAAATATAGGAAGGAAAAAAATAGTAACATTATTGGTCGGACATTATGCAACACGCAACATTTCAAACTTTGGTACATAATGTTGTTGTCACATGACTTTCCTAAATTGCATGTATAATTCAGAAAGTGAGGTTGTCATCTCAAAAACTGTAATGACACATTTATAAACCATTTATAAATATGCATTCATAAAAAGTGCTGCAAATTGCATAAACGTTCGGATGTCTTGAGTCTTGATAATGAGTCAAAAAGAGATTTCATGGTTGATATTGCACTTCTTCAACATACTGGATGAAAGGCCAAGTTGAAAGCATTGCGTTATGGGATATATATTGCAAAAATCAACTCAGACTCGTTTGAAAATGGACCCTGAGGCAAAATTTCTGCTAAATTATAGTCTGATATGTTGCTTCTTCCACATTTTGCAGCACTTCTAAAGGAAAATGTCTAGTGATTGGTAATAAAATGGTGTTACATTTCCTCCAAAACAGATTAACGTGAATGTGGCAAGGTTTTAGTATGTTGGTTGTTATAGTATGCATCGCAGCATTTGAAAAAGGAAATTTGCAGTGTGTGGTGCTAAAAGGTAAAAGGGTTAGTTCACCCAAAAATGAAAATTCTGTCATTAATTACTTAACCTCATGGTACACCAGTACGACCTTTGTTTAACTTCAAAACACAAATGAAGATATTTTTGTTGAAATTCGATGGCTCAGACCGGCCTTCATTGACACCTATGTCATTTCCTCTTTCAAGTCTCATAAAAGGGTCTAAAGATGTCGTTACAAAGCCCATCTCACTACAGTGGTTCTACAATGATTTTGTGAAGCGAATCATGATTCGGATCATGTATGAAACCGCTAAACTACAAAAATCACGGGACGTTGGCGCTCCGAACCGCTGATTCGTAAAGCTTCAGGAAGCAGTGTTTTGAAATCAGCCATCGCTATACAAGTCGTTATTTAGTTGTTGTTGTTTTTTTTTATCACAAAAACTATTCTCGTTGCTTCATAAAATGTTTGTAGAACCGCTGTAGTGAGACGGGCTTTGTAACGATGTTACCAGGGCTTGACATTAACACCCGCCAACCCGCCAAATGCGGGTAGATTTCAGCTGTGGCGGGTACGGCAGCCACTCCCACTAGCCACTTTGGCGGGTTGAATATAATTTCAGCCTACAGCCAAATGAAATGCCAAGACCGTCGTATCACAAAATGACATTTTTTTTTACTATTCTTTATCGATCAACTTGCAGTAAGTAAAGGCGGGATAGGCAGAATCGCGTGAATGGCACACAACAGAAGCGTGCTCTCTCTCTGTCACACGCGCAATCAGTTCTCCAGTGTTGGGCATAGCGTTGCTACAAGTAGTGACGCTACATTTTTCGTTTGCACTTTCCCAAGCATTTCTGAAGATCAAGCTCAAATTGGAAACACAACTGCCAAGTCGCCGATATACTCCACATTCTAAGTTCCTTTCTGCCTCGCGCAGACGCGCAAATGCGCGTGAGCCTTCCAAAGGACTCCTTTGGCAGTGAGCGCGGAAAGACAGGTTCGGCGCGTGCACTGGATACTCGCACTATCTAGTTGACGTTTGTTTCCGAGCGCTCAGTTCGTTGTTGCACGCACGTCATCCACGCGGGCGGTGACAAAAGAGAAATCGTCTTCAGTGGAAAGTTTTAAAAGAATCTATTGTGTCTGTTGAATAAACACCTCTTATTAAAAGCATAGGGGTCCAGCATGGCCACCTCTTGATATGAATGAATGAATTTTTTTTCCATGCAGATAGAACACACACACACACACACACACACACACACACACACACACACACACACACACACACACACGTCTGGTTCACTATCTTTGTGGGGACTCTCCATAGACGTAATGGTTTTTATACTGTACAAAACGTTTTTTCTATCCCCAACACTGCCCCTAAGCCTACCCATCACAGGAACATTCTGCATTTATATTCTCTAAAAAAAAACTCATCCAGTATGATTTATAAGCGTCCTGAAAAGTGGGGACCGCTGGCTGGTTCCCACAATGTAGGTAATCTCAGGTTTTACTATCCTTATGGGGACATTTGGTCCCCACAATGTAATATAAACAAGGGCACACACACACACACACACACACACACACACACACACACACAGATATAGGCACATTTTGTTTTTTGCCATGTTAGTACTGTTTGCAGCAGGTCTTAATTCTTTTGCTACTGTACTTTAAGCTGAGTTGAATTGTAAATTAACTTACAGTTTCCTGCAAAAGTGCCCAAGTCTAAATTGAGCATAGACATGCAAACACAGATGCGTATGCATATCATACACATACAGATGAACATACACACACTTTTGACACCTGGTTTTGTTAATACTATGGATCACATGTTTTTGTTGCCAAATTGATTTCGGACAATTTTTGAATAACTGAAAAAGTATGCATGTCTATCTGCTTGAATTATATTGATCCCAGAGATAGCATTGATTGGATTGATGGTGGTTTAATATAAAATGAAATAAATAAAAAATAGCTCAGATGTAGTAAACTACTTTTGCCAAGTTGCTGTAGCTTAGCTTGCTACATTTCCTAGCTACCCCAAGCTTCAGTGTAGTGAAGCTTAATTTAATGTAGAGCAACTGGTATCTTAGCTCACTACATTTTCCAAGTAGCTTGCCCAACACTGCTCCTTGTGCCTGAAGAATTAAATACACATGCACACGTGTAATTTGCTGTAGTTGTCCAGCCCCTTGCCCACCTGCACATCCCAGCTGATATACAATGTAGTCTTGATTTGGGTGGTCACTCTGCATGTGAAAGTTTGAAAGGGTTTTAAATCTTCAAAATCAAGTAAAATGACTCAAAATCAAGTAATTTAAGCACGCCAAAGTCAACTTTTATCATATAAAATGTAATTTCCAAACTGCAAAATTGTGGACGGTGAAAATGCTGAGTGGCTAGTTACTTTGGAAAACCACTAGCCACGGTGGCTGGTGATCAAAAAAGTTAATCTTAAGCCCTGGATGTTACCCTTTTATGGGTCATGAGAGAGGAAATGTCATTGCTGCCAATGGAGGCCTTAATGAGCCATTGGATTTCAACAAAAATATCTTAATTTGTGTTTCGAAGATAAACAAAGGTCATACTGGTGTCGACTGACATAAGAGTAAGTAATTAATGACAGAATTTTCATTTTTGGGTGAGCTAACCCTTTAACGCACTCATTTGAAAACAATGGCATTAAACATTGACACTAAACCCTACACTAAACCTAACTGATAGTGTTAACAAAAACAAATGTGGAAGTTTAATAAAAAGCATTTGATGAAGCAACCACAAGTCTTTTATCGTGATTTGTGCTTCATGGGACTCGTACTTAAGCGCTCTGCTTGGCAAGTGCAGTGTGGTACCGGGTGAGCTACCGAGCATGTTTGCTATGTCAAAAAAGCCATACAGTCAAATGGAGCTGGTTTTGTGATGCTTTGTATTAGTTTACAAATCACACACTACAGTAAATGTGCTTTGAGGTCATAACATGGGTATGTGCAAGGAAACGCGCGGAAATAAGCATTTAATAACTGATTATCTGCCAGTGCACTCTTAAAAAATTCTCTTACATTGTTTACATTAGTTATATATTAGGGCTGTCAAACGATTCATTTTATTTAATCGCGATTAAGCGCATGATTGTCATGAGTTAACTCGCGATTAATCGCAATTTAATTGCATTTTTTCGCAAAAAATTTTAATCGCAATTTATTTGCAGATTTTTATTTGTTGTAAATGTATGTACGTTTTTAATACTCTAATCAACATAGGTATATGGACAAATATGCATGCTTTATGCAAATGTATGTTTATTATTAGTGAAACCATATAATACTTATTCAATAATAATCAATAAAACAGCATGAAGACTAGATATGTATCAAAGATAATAGATGTTTATCAAAGAAATTGTTCATGTTTTTTCTTCTACGGCATCACTTTTGGAACCTTTATTTTTTTTAGAATGTGTAAAAGAATACAATTTAATGCTTTTTAACTCTTACTAGTGTTTATTTCAGTTGGAAACTGCAGTGAATTGTATGGATAGGTAGGTCATTGAGCCTATGTTGAAAAAAATTGCATAGTAGCATGTCCTTCTAAACATTCAATGAGGGACGCAAAACGTAAATGAGATAAGAAGGTGATGTCCAGAAATTGGAGTGGGATGATAACGGTAAGGGAAAGGGTAAAATTGATTGATGTTCATGTGCAGTAGGTGACCAGGTAGGGTTGAGTCAAAGGTGAAAGGTCACACGGCTGTTACAGATAAGACGAGACATGCTGCGGTTGAGTGAAAGGCTAATCTAATGCTTGACAACCACACACATAAACACACATACGCTAATGCTAATGGCTAAATCACATTTATCCATGTGGAAAACACACAAAAAAGTTATAAATCATAACATATATTGCGCCACCTTGTCATTTCACTCTCAAACAACACACAATAAGCTTCACGCCACACACAGATGCGCAACAATGCCAAATACACTAATGCGCTATAGCACAATACTGCAGCCTATATTACAGCACAATGCAATAATCACAAAACGACAATATAGTGAAGACGCTGACAGGACGTGTGTTTATGAGAGTATTGGAGTGTGTAAGTGTGTGTGTATACAAAGCGAGAGGTTTAGCAGGATGAGTAAGATGCCGTATTGTTTGTCTCGACTGGCGGGCGTTGCTGCTGAAAAGGCGTCGTGCTAGCATCCCGCGGGCTAGTGCCAGACATCAACAATCGCACTTCAATCGTTCAGCACTGATCCAGCGTGCAGACAGTACTTAATCATCTGCTCTTAACGCAGGCATACTACTAACACACACACACACACATGCCTGAGGAAACAGCTGAGCTCTGGGTTAAAAAGCAGCACTATAGCCACCAGTATAAAGGGCCTGTTGGCAGAGTGATTCATGCATTTAGCCAAAACGCATTACATTTGTCTCATGCCTTCAACTGAGTTTTACACGTCTTTTCGCATGTTTCAGAGGGCTTTGCACCGATTCGACTGCCCGTAACACCAATTCCTCCAGTTAAATTTACATATCCTACTCAGAGTTGCAACGAATTTGCAATCCGGCATTATGACTTCATTAGTCTCTCACTAGAATGTCCCATGCTGACGTGTACACAGGAAGATATACTTTATAATTAGCAAATGATCATTTCATGATGGCAAACCTAATAAGACTTCATAAAAGACATATGATTATGATCCCCCATATACTCTATGATGAGTCAGGACGGACGGACGGACGGACGGACGGACGGACGGACGGACGGACGGACGGATGGATGGATGGAATAACAAATATGGAAGATAGATAGATAGATAGATAGATAGATAGATAGATAGATAGATAGATAGATAGATAGATAGATAGATAGATAGATAGATAGATAGATAGATAGATAGATAGATAGATAGATAGATAGATAGATAGATAGATAGATAGATAGATAGATATGAATGATGGATGATAGATGGATAGCTTAACAGAAATACAGAAATGGATGGATGGATGGATGGATGGATGGATGGATGGATGGATGGATGGATGGATGGATGGATGGATGGAATAACAAATATGGAAGATGGATGGATGGATGGATGGATGGATGGATGGATGGATGGATGGATGGATGGATGGATGGATGGATGGATGGATGGACGGAATAACAAATATGGAAGATAGATAGATAGATAGATAGATAGATAGATAGATAGATAGATAGATAGATAGATAGATAGATAGATAGATAGATAGATAGATAGATAGATAGATAGATAGATAGATAGATAGATAGATAGGTAGATAGATAGATAGATAGATAGATAGATAGATAGATAGATAGATAGATAGATATGAATGATGGATGATAGATGGATAGCTTAACAGAAATACAGAAATGGATGGATGGATGGATGGATGGATGGATGGATGGATGGATGGATGGATGGATGGATGGATGGATGGATGGATGGATGGATAATTTAACAAACTGAATTAATACTCCCCCAGTTTGAAAACGTATTCTGCTTTTCTTTTCTTTTTTGAGTTCTGGTTCACTACATGGGATGCTGGTGTGCCCTCATCAGACTGCTTGAAATGAGCTTAACAAGCAAAAAAAAAAAAAAAAAGCCGAAAAGATTATACTGGTGGACTAGTTTAACCAGACAGACCAGCATGAACTAGCATGCACCAGCATAGAAACTCACACTGGTCTTCTCAGCAAGGACAAAAGGGACATCTTGGCAGGAAAATTCAAGTCAGAAACCAAATTGCAATTCTATACATTAAATGCAACTTTGTATCTCACAAGGAGACTTTATTTCTCTAACGTGGACCTTATGTAAGAGATTTAGTTAATCAGTGTGTCCCCTAGTTCCTATAGTGATTTGATAAGCATAATCAAATCAAAAATGTCATCTTTGTGAATGTGACAACAATTGGTAAATCTTTGATCACTGGTAATGTCTTGGATAATGATGATAGCCTGGAAAATTAAACCGAGTACATGCTCATACCTGATATTATCTGTTCATCTTTAATCGAAACCTGAATATTCAGATTAAAAGACTGGCAGGGGAAAGGGAGAGCACTGGGCTTTCCATATAAGAAAATGCGAGGGATAAAATAGGAGAAGATGGACAGAGAGGCAGTAGGTGGATGATAAAAGCTCGCCCTGCCGCTCAGGGATTTGACTCTCTCTTTTCCCAAATGTCAGCAGACATCTGTTTCATATTTATGATTATTATCCTCCCCTCCCCGCAAGCCGGTTAACACTTAAATGATTCTATCACTTTGCAGGGTCACCCGCTGCCTTATACTGCATAATTTATGAAGCTAATCTGTCAGTTAAAAAAACAGAGACGCCAGCAAAAGGGAAGATTTCATGCCAGATGAAGTGTGTAAGTGCTGGAAAATGTTCTACGGGGAGCTGAGTTAAATGCCTGTTACTGTAAGAGCTATCATGATGGAATTAAAAATGGAAGCGTGAGAACTCAACTTGAGGGTCACATTAAGTGGACTTAAATTTTCTAACTGAAGTGACCCGCTGGACGAAGGCGACTTGAACGGAGTCTTCTCATTACATCCTGAATCATTTCGGAATCTAACAGAGATTGAATCAGCTGTTATAAGGTTATATTGACTGGCACAGGTGACATTTATTATAATGGGTTTTTGTGAGTAACTGTTAAAAGTTATATACTTTTAAAGCCTAATAATTGTTAAAATTTATAGCTTTCAGATAATTATAGCTTATATTAATTAACCATTAATTATAGCTACTGTAATGGCTATAATTAATGGCTTAGAAATTGAGACAAATTGAGATTAGTAGCATCGGTGATACTGACCGATCTTTTTTTTTAGAATATTTAAATATTTATGCTACTGTCTTTACACTCTAAAAAATGCTGGGTTAAAAACAACCCAAGTTGGGTTAAAAATGGACAAACCCAGAAATCGGGTTGTTATTTCTGGGTTTGTCCATTTTCAACCCATCTTGGGTTGTTTTTAACCCAGCATTTTTTAGAGTGTATGTTGTTTGTACATTAATTTGTATAATGCAATTATAATGTATAATGCAATTAATCAAATATAAAAATATATTAAATACTTTATAAAACATATTAAATGTTTTGTGTGATTATTTGCGACTAAAAACAGAAAAATGTGTTGTTGTTTTTTTAAGTAGTCCCCCCCCCCCCCTTTTTTATTGTTGTATTGTGTAATTTTCATTTAAGCAATAAAGTTGTCAAATTAAGGACAAGTTGATAACTAAAACATATAAACCACCGGTCAAAACTATTTTCAATGTTTTTGAAAGAAGTCTTTTCCGCATTTATTGATTAAAAATACAGCAAAAACAGTAATATTGTGAAATATTTTTACAGTTTACAATAACTGTTTTCTATTTTAAAATGTAATTTATTTCTGTGATTCAAAGCTGAATTTGCAGCATCATTACTCGATCACATGATCCTACAGAAATCATTTTAATATGCCAATTTGCTGCTCAAGAAACTATTATTAGTAGTATAGTAGTAGTAGTATTACAACCCGTTCTCAAACGCGTCAAAATCCGAAGCATGGCCAAGTGCCTTCCGCGTCACAATGAAGACACTAAAGGTGCCCCTCGGCGTCATTTTTCGACGCGCTGGGTGCTCTATTCATTTCAGTGAGAAACCTTTGGCGTCATACACAGACGCATTTAATCCTTTGCGTTTGTAAAAGCAGACATGTTTTTGTTAATATTTAAAGGCTACTTTTATATTTTAGAGCAACTAACCAAACTCCTACCCTAAACCTAACCATATCTAAACAATATAAAACACATAACAGGCAAATAAATGTACAGTCACAAGTATTTATTGCAAAAACTGACCAAAACAGTATAAAAGTATTAACTCATGTTGCATTCCAAGTCTTTTGAAGTACTACGATGTCTTCATGTGAAGAACATAGTTGATCTTGATGTTTTAATCGCTGAAATGATGATCCCGCTGCCCCGTGAACGAACTCATTCATAACTCATTCAAATGATTCAAACGACTCCTGAGCATGACGCAATCGGTCACAAGACACAGGATAGCCAATGACATTTTACAATCAATACTGACGTAATGACGCAATTGGTCACAAGAGATACGAGAGCCAATGCAATTTCACTATGAAATCTGACATAACAGGCAGCGATATTCATGATCTTCGGCAGATGGAGACGCTTTTTTGGGGATTTCTTCATGCAAATCAATCGTTTGGCCTCTGAAAACTTGGACTGTTTAACTTTTTTGAATAACTCGTGGATGGAGTCGTATGTTATATCCTGTGTTTTATATCATGTTCACATAAATGGTTGGTTTAGGGATGGGATGGGGTTGGGTTACATGTTAAAACGTGTCTAAATAGCGTAAATAAAATAAATGTAAATGAAATTATACTTGCTGATTTAATTGAGAATCACACTTCAACATGTCATTATGGCAAAATTATAAATCAATACATAATTTCAATAAATAAATCAAAAAATAAATTTCACCATGACGATAATATTACCATACCCTGTGTCTGTGTAGGACGCCTAAGGTTTCTTATTGAAATGAATGGAGCACCCAGCGCGTTGAAAAATAACGAGTTGAAAAATGACGAGTTGAAAAATGACGCCTAGGGGCACCTTTAGCGTCTTCATTGTGACGCAGAAGGCACTTGACCATGCTTCGGATTTTGACGCCTTGGGAGTGAGAATGGGTTGAGTATTACTATTATTATTATTATTAGTAGTAGTAGTAGTAGTAGTAGTAGTAGTAGGAGTATTACTATTATTATTATTATTATTATTATTATTATTATTATTATTATTATCAATGTTGAAAATAGTTGTGTATTTTCAGGATTATTTGATGAATAGAAAGCTCAAAAGAACAGCATTTACCTGAAAAAAAGCTTTTTCAACATTATAAAATGTATTTACTGTCACTTGATCAATTTAATGCATCCTTGCTGAATAAATGAATTTATTTCTTTAAGTTCAAAAACAACAAAATAACTATTCTTACCAACCCAAAACTTTTGAACGGTAGTACAATGTTACAAAAGCTTTCTGTTTCAGATAAATACTATTCGTTTGAACTTTCTATTAATCAAAGAATCCTAAAAAAAAAGTTTTACACAACTGCTTTCAACATTGATAATAACTGTTTCTTGAGCAGCAAATCATCATATTAGATGATGCTGAAAAGCCAGCTTTGTGTCACAGGAATTAATTACATTTTAAAATATATTCAAATAGAAAACAGGTATTTTACATTTACAATATTACAGTATTTTTGTATTTTAAATAACATAAATGCAGCCTTGGTGAGCAGAAGAGACTTCATTAAAAACATAAAAAAATCTGACCATTCTCAAACTTTTGCAATAAAAGAAGTTTGTATAAAATTCAAAAAGATTGAATATATATATATTCGTTTATAGGGAGAATTGGACACTAAACCAAATGTGTTACTGAGTTTTATTTCTTAAAGTGCTGATAGTTTTTTTTTTTTTTTTTTCACAGGCCACTAGTTGATACAATGGCCAATTCCGAGGAAGATGTCATTTCTATAGAGCTGCTATAGTGTGTTGTGAGTGGTTGCCAATGCATTGCTAAGTGTTTGGTGGGATATCCCAAGCAGTATATGATATTTAAACATTCAAGATTGTCTAATGATGATGCAATGTCTTTGAACATACTGTTTATTAATATTATGGATGTTAAAAACTTCAAAAATCCCTCTTATTATGCACTCAGTTATCCAAGATCTCCACTCGGGTCATCTGATTTCAAAATCAGCAATTTTATCTCATCAGTCTTTTTTTTATTTCTGCATCTGTCTTGCTCCGGGATGAAGAAACTGTGTAAAACATCAAGGAATAAACCTCCACCGTTGTCGTCGCAATTGTTCGCGATTTTACGCCATTTTGTGCTGCAAAATGCTGCCCTCCTCCCTTCACCCTCACCCCTGCACCGCCCGATCAATCCGTCACCACACCTCTGTCCTTCCATCCTTCAGGCCGGGTGCGCCAGCCGCCCCTCCCCGCATGCGCAGCAGCCCAATCCGCACCCCGCTCCCGTAAGCGTTATTATGAAAAGTACACAGTTTCGATAGAGTGCCCCCTCTGACATTTCCCACTTATTAGCTAGTTTTCATACAGGCTTCAATCAACCTTCCTAATCCTCCGAGGGGCAAGAGCAGTTTTAATTCACCGATCGACCGATAAGCCAAGCACGAGCGAACAAGCGCCTGCCATAGCAATGCAGGCCTGAGAAAAAAAAAGGGAAAAAAAGCAAGAGGGAGAGACAGGGAGAGAGAGAAAATGATTTACACATAGATGAATCGTGCTTACAAGATGGAACCCTGGGCATTAGCCGCGGATCTGAATTTCCTATCTGCCTCTCTCTCTCTTTCTGCCCCATTCTTTTTTTTTCGCTCTCTCTCCTTCTCTTCCACCATTACCCTTGCTGATTGCAATCTTTCAGCGCCATTGGGTCCTGTGCCTGGGTTCTGTTTAATCTGCCTTTAATCCGATAGATTTTAAATATTCCCCCTGCTCCCGCAGACTGGAGGCAATTAACTAGCCTTCTGATGCTCTTCTTATCAGTTGCCTCCTTGTATCTGCGCGAAGCAGCCTCCAGACACTGCCAGACTGACGAATAATACCCGCCATTTACCGCCGAGACCAGCCAACACGCTGCCGCTCCTCTGCATTATAAACAGGTATTTGGTAAACATATCATATACACGCGCACGTAAACACACAAACAACGACACCCTGCAGATTTCACGTGGCCATGCGTCGGGCAAACAAAAGGTGTGTTTTAAGTCAAAAACGCTTCGCTGTGTCTATTCAGAATGTGAAATGTACGCAAATGCACTTGTTAAATTGTACATTCCACATTTTGTCTTTTGTTTTGAACTCAATTGTTGATTGAAGTCTAAGAAAAGGGGTTTTACATTGAAATGTACTTGGCTGATGGAGATGTGGTGCATAAGGGAGCACATGTACTCGTGGCATACAGGATCGCAGGTTCAAGCTGGGCCTGGTAAATGTCCTGATCCCATCCTAATCCTCAATTGTCCAGTCTCTCATGGCACTTGTATAAAATAAGGCTGTAAATAAACTGTGGGAAAAAAATAGCATGTCCATAAACTAGCCAACTCATCTGCATTATGATCATGTATATATACACACACACACACATGGGCATGTTAACATGCAAATAAGACACAGTGTAGATTTTGTGTGCATGTAATACATGAAAGGAAAAAAATAAAGGTTTGTTTCAAGTGTAAGTGTAGAAGTCAATATGCACAAACAGACATATATAGATGAAAACGCACACAAACAATTTCTGCAAGCATCGTTGAAACTCACGTTAAACTTTCAACTGCATATTTCTCGTTTTGAACGGAGATGTATTAAAGTCAGAGAAATATGAAATATAAAAAAAGTCTTTGCATTAAGGAAGTGTAAAATACGCAAAAACACGCAGATAAACATAAATATGTGTGCACGTTTGTGTAAACATGATGTTTGTTAGGTCTATGTGGAAGGCAAAATGCAAACAAATACATATACTTACAATCACCTAAAGGATTATTAGGAACACCTGTTCAATTTCTCATTAATGTAATTATCGAATCAACCAATCACATGGCAGTTGCTTCAATTCATTTAGTGGTGTGGTCCTGGTCAAGACAATCTCCTGAACTCCAAACTGAATGTCAGAATGGGAAAGAAAGATAATTTAAGCAATTTTGACTGTGGCATGGTTGTTGGTGCACAATCTGATTTCACAATCTGCTCAGTTACTGGGATTTTCACGCACAACCATTTCTAGGGTTTACAAAGAATGGTAAGAAAAGGGAAAAACATCCAGTATGCGGAAGTCCTGTGGGCAAAAATGCCTTGTTGATGCTAGAGGTCAGAGAAGAATGGGCCAACTGATTCAAGCTGACTGACATCACCACTCTTTACAACCGAGGTATGCAGCAAAGCATTTGTGAAGCCACAACACGCACAACCTTAAGGGCGGATGGGCTACAACGGCAGAAGACCCCACCAGGTACCACTCATCTCCTATACGAATAGGAAAAAGCGGCTACAATTTGCATAAGCTCACCAAAATTGGACAGTTGAATGTTGCCTGGTCTGATGAGTCTCGATTTCTGTTGGGACAGTTAGAGGGTAGAGTCAGAATTTGGAGTAAACAGAATGAGAACATGGATCATCATGCCTTGTTACCACTGTGCAGTCTGGTGGTGGTGGTGTAATGGTGTGGGGGATGTTTTCTTTGCACACTTTAGGCCCTTTAGTGCCAATTGGGCATTGTTGAAATGCCACGGCCTATACCTGAGCATTGTTTCTGACCATGTTCATCCCTTTATGACCACCATGTACCCATCCTCTGATGGCTACTTCCAGCAGGATAATGCACCATGTCACAAAGCTTGAATCATTTCAAATTGGTTTCTTGAACATGACAATGAGTTCACTGTATTAAAATGGCCCCCACAGTCACCAGATCTCAACCCAATAGAGCATCTTTGGGATGTGGTGGAACGGGAGCTTAGTGCCCTGGATGTGCATCCCACAAATCTCCATCAACTGCAAGATCCTATCCTATCAATATGGGCCAACATTTCTAAAGAATGCTTTCAGCACCTTGTTGAATCAATGCCACACAGAATTAAAGCAGTTCTGAAGGCAAAAGGGGGTCAAACAGTGTTATAGTGTTCCTAATAATCCTTTAGGTGAGTGTATATGTATATACACACACACACACACACTCACACTGTATGTATATATAGGTGTAAATATTTCACGCAAACATCATTAAACAGGTTTTTTTTAAAGAATTGTCTGGGAAAAGACTAGGAACTTATTTGCATCAGGGAAGTGTATTATCAGAGAGGGTTTAGCGTTGGAATAAACATCGAGATAAACAGGCGAAATACGCCGATAAGACTGAAGAGATTGCGAGGATCTGCTTGACACGCACACAAATATGAAAATCACAATGATCCAGGTCGGTGTGAAACGCGCTTGCTCTTTCTCTCCTCATATCTGCCTATTTCCTTGATTGTTGAGAAACAGGGATAAGATGTTTTAATCATCTTGTTCCTGGGAGGAGTTTGCAGTGACTTGTTCTTTGTATCTGCGCTAATGCTGTATATCAGTGATGACAGTATCTATCTCTGTGTCTCGCACACACAGGCGCACAAAGAGAGAGTGCACTGGCTCAAGTAAACCTCTGATAAGGATCAGTTAAGAGTTTTATGACATCATCAGACCGTGACAGGTTTTTGGTTCAGAAAGCCTGCATCTGATTGGTCATTTACGCTAATGGTGCCAAAAGATCAATAGATTGGTGCCAAGTACAAGGCCCATCATAGAGGAACGCTCTACTCTATCATACTTTGCATCACACACACACACACGCAATCACCACAAAAAAAGCTATTAGTGGTGTTTGCCAAGCAAGTTTTTTTTTTGTCCCAATATTAGATTTGCTCATTAATCGTCATGAAAACAACGTGGGAAAATGTTATATTTCTAAGAAAGATTCTTTGTATATCAATCATTCAACAGTTTGGGGTCAGCAAAATGTTAATTTCTTTTAAAAACGAAGGCTGCGTTTATTTTGTCAGAAACAGTAAAAACTGTATTATTTTGAAATATTATTGCAATTTAAAAACATTGTTTTCTATTTTAAATGTATTTTATTAATGTGACTTTTCAGCATCATTACTCCAGTCTTCATTGAGACGTGATCATTCAGAAATCATTCTAATATGATGATTTACTGCTCAAGAAACATTTCTCATTATTATCATTATTGTCAATGTTCAAAAACAGTCGTTGCAGTTTAGTTTTTAGAAATCTTTTGTAACATTATAATGTCTTCACTGTCATTTTTGACTGATTAAAAGTATTAATTTCTTTCGTTTACTCACCCTCATTGCAAACCTGTATGACTTTTTGACTTTTTTTCTTTTTGCTGTTTATGTCCACACTATAGATGTCAGTGGTCAATTTTGTTTTGGACCACACTGACTTTGACTGTATGGACAAAAACGGTTGGAAGAATTATTCAAAACATCTCGTTTCATGTTCCACAGAAGAAAGAAAGTCACAGTTTGGAAAGGCTTGAGGGTGAGTAAACGATGACACAATTTTCATTTTTGGGTGAACTATTCCTTACAGTTTCAGTTATGGCCAGACCATTCTTGGTGTTAAAACCCCTCTCTTTCTCTCTCACTCTTGGTGTCATGTTTCATTGCACACATGCCACTTGCCATTAGAATCGAATTCAATTACTGTTACACTAAGCAGATTGGCTACAAACCTTTCTATTAAGAAGAAAAATATGCACACGTACACACACACACACACACACACACACACACACACACACACACACGCGGAGCAATACTGAATCCTTGGTTTCACACATATTTTGATAATGATTTCATGCTATTTGCTTAGAAGTGAATAAAGTTTCCCACGACAGATCCATGGGGAAAAATGCACACGCAGGCCAAATATAGTTCTTGTAGAGGTTTAGATTAGAATGTAGCATTGAGTGTTACAATTTCCTTTCAAAAATACCTAAAGGGCTGCACCGCCATGAAACATGTCAAATGTTACTAAAAAAAAAGTTCAAATGATTTCAAATTTCAACATTATACCTTTTATTGTGATGTTGGATGTCGCAATTGATACTTGTCAGACCGTGACGTCATAAGTCAGTGTGATCTCAGCCAATCACATGTTGCCAACATGTCACATGTTAAACCATATAATGCTGTGTACTGTACTTTAAGAAATCATTTTAACTTGCTTTTGTGTTGTTTGCAACTCCCGTTTTCCTCTTCCACCAAAATATGTTAGATTTTATCTCGCTCCTGCCCGAAATGTTATCGTTCCCGTGCGCAAAAGCTTGTTGGAAGGGGTCTATGCTGAATCTTCTGTCCCAGACCGGTTAGATTCTGTTATTTTATCCTATTTACACGACACTTCAAATCTCCAGTTGCAGACTTCTGTTCTGTTCTGCAACTGTTATTTGTAGATGATTATATTTTGCGGGATCCCACAAGTCAGTTCATCCCGCTTCCCGCACACATATCAGTATCTTCCCTCCCGTATCCGCACTCAGCAATTCAAAACTTGTCCTGCCCGTACGTCCTTGCGTCGGGCCCTGTGGATCCTGCGGTCATGCCACGGGATAGCAGATCTATCCAACAGACCTCACTTATAAGCTTTTATCGTGAAATTATTACTTTTTTCTGTAAATCCATATTCATTTTGACCACAAACAATGCACTGGAAAAAAAAACACACTGATTGCATGTCTAGTGTAGGCCTTAGCACTGTGTGATGTTAAATATTTGCGACTTTGTTCTGTAATTGTAACATTATAACCTTACTTTATAACTCACAGTGTGACGTTAAATCTCACAGTTGCAATGTTTTTGTAACTGCGACTTTATAACTCAGTGTGACGTTAAATCTCACAATTGCAATGTTTTTTGTAATTAGAACCTTATAACAGTTGTGACGTAAAATCTTGCGATTGTAATATTTTTTGTACTTGCGACTTTATAACAAATCAGTGCGACGTTAAATCTCAAAATTGCAATATTTTTTGTATTTGCGACATTACTCATGTGACACTAAATCTAGTTTTTTTTTTTTTGCGACTTTATAACACAGTGTAATGTTAAATCTCACAATTGCAATGTTTTTATAATTGCGACTTTACAACTCAGTGTGAGACAATCTCGCAATTGCAATTTTTTTCTGTAATTGCGACTTCATAATTCAGTTTGACGTTAAATCTCCCAATTACAATCTTTTTGTAATTGCGACATTAATACTCAGTGTGACACTAAATCTCGCAATTGCAAATCCTACCCAGTACCTCAACCTAACTACCTTACTAACTAATAAGCAGTAATTAGGAGTTTATTGAGGCAAAAGTCATAGTTAATAGTTAGTTAATAGTGAGAATTGAACCCTAATTTTCTCCCAATGTTTTTGGTAATTGCAACTTTATAACTCAGTGTGATACTAAATCTCACAACTGCAATGTATTTTGTAATTGTGACTTTAAAACTGTAAAATGTTTTATGTAATTGCAACTTTATTACTCACAATCGCAAAAAAAATTGTAATTGCGACTTTATAACCCAGTGTAATGTTAAATCTCAAAATTGCAATGTTTTTTGTAATTGTGCTTTTTCTATAAACGTGTACTATTGCGTTAAATCTCGAAATTGCAATGTTTTTTAAACTGTCTATAACTCAGTGTCAAATTAAATCTTGCAATTAATTGTGACTTTAAAATGCAAAAAAAAATTAATTGCCACTTTATAACCCAGCGTAATGTTAAATAACACAATTGCAGTGTTTTTGTAATTGCAACTTTATAACTCAGTGTGACGTTAAATCTCACAATTGTATTTTTTTATTTTTTTATTGTGATTTTATAACTCAGTGTGACGATGTCGTAATATAACTTTTGCATAACTGTAGATTATCTCGGAGCATGACTATTTTAGAAACAGGCCTTCATACTTTTCACCATCCTATAAATTCCCTATGGATAAAATCAAGTCCCATCCTAAATTTTAAAGTCCCATTTTTTCTGTTTTACACAGAATCGTATCACATTACGGAAGTCAAATGAGTTTGGAGTGCCATTTCATGTCGATTTTGAGGCACGTTTATCAAAAGCACATTTAAACATCGTATTTTGATCTGTCTCACATCCACAAAGTCACAGAGATTGAAGTGAAAATTGGAAAATCGGGTGGAAAAAGAGACTGAGGCGGGTTTAAACTGGATGTCTTCCCCCTCCACGAGGGTCACTTCAGGAGTTTGGCCCAATTCCACCCCCTCTCATCACCTTTTCATCAGCAACTCGATTTCTCTGTCTCTTCCTCTCTACAAATGACACGGAATCACATAAAAGCATCCCCAAGAGCTTCCTATGTAGCAGCTACAGGTCACACAGACATACGCGCACACACAAAAAGACTTCCAAACGGGAGATGAGCGAGGCAGCCAATCAGAATCGCTTGGTCTTATCAGCGTGCACCCCATCAGCGGCGAGGGGTTTGGGGTGTGGGTGCAGAGGGGTGGCGGCGAGGGGGGGACGTTCTACTGAGGAGCTAAGTCGCCGCGGCGACCGCTAAGCCCGCCGCGGTTCCACTAGCTCGGCGGGGCTGTGTGAGCCCCAGGCGGGATTTGTGACAGCGAAATCACATCAGCCTATGCTGATTAGCCCTCTCTCTCTCTCTCTTTTGCTCTCCCCCTCCCTCCGATTTACAGAGAGAGAGAGAAGGGGGGGAAACTATCTTACACTGTGCTTTTTAATAGGAAAACGATCGCTATCTGCAAATTGAGTCCCTGCAAACTTTAATAAAGGCTACAGGGTTGAGTGGCATTTTGCATGCTGATTTCAGGCCGATTGGAGGCTTTTTTGATGAGAGAGAGGTTGCCATGGTAAAGCTGCGCTTCCAGCGTTCCAACAAACTGCCATCTCACAGAGCGAGAGCAAAGAACGAAAGATTTCCATGTGGAATCTCCATTTTTTTTTCTTCTAAAAGTGATTGACTGTTGAATAAGTGAATGTGTGCGAGTGTGTGTGTGTTGGGCTGAACAGGATATTCTCTTTCTGGAAGTGAGAAAAGTGAACCAGATCAGGTTCCTGAGTAATACGGTAGAGAACATGACATTAGTGTACACTATGGAGGGTACGTAATAATTATCGCAGAAGAGGGGAAATGCAATCAAGCGACGAACAGTTTTGTGTCCCCTTGAAAACTACATTGGTATTAGAGTCTATTTATAACAGTGTCTTGCTGTAATGCGATGAACGGCTTTATTTGTATAGATGTTGGATAATCCTAAATACTTTATATGGTCCGAGAGATTTTCCACACGTTTTCATTAGATATAGCGCAGCCGTTCTGATGAAATTCAATATTATTCTGCTAAATTAACTCGCAGGCTAAATACTCTCATCACAGTGTGTGAGTGCAAGAGAGAAGCTGAAAACTGCAGTAATGGCTGCTGCCATCACAAAAATACATTTGTAAATATATTAAAATACAAAAAAGCAATTTTTAAATTTGAATAATATGTCACAATATTTAAAAAGGTTTTTAAAAAAAATACTATCAATAATTAAGTCTTGAAACTAACTCATAAGAGTCGTGCTTGCCGATTAAACTTTGTTGGACCTGACGATTACCGAATAGCTTGTGCATTTAAGGCTACGTCACACTCTAAATAATGCTGGGTTGTTTTTTAACCCAAAATGCTGGGTTAAGACTGTTGGGTTCTTATTTATTTACTTGCACTGAAGAATCTTGCATAAGACTACAAAGACCATATAAGCTAATGTGTATGTTCTTGTATGCATACAGGTATATTGTGCACTTAAAAACACACTCTAAAAAATGCTGGGTTAAAAACAACCCAAGTTGGGTTGAAAGTGGACAAACCCAGAAATTGGGTTGTTTGAACCCAGTGAATTGACACTTTCAAACAACCCAATTTGTGGGTTTGTCCATATTCAACCCAACTTGGCCTGTTTTTAACCTAGTATTATTTCTCATAACTGAATTCATAAAACTACACACAATTTATCTGCAAACTCTCTTACAAACACACACATAAACACTCTTAGTACATACTTCTGCCAGCTCAATTACAGCCCTAAAAGTGAGTAAAGCTTCTTCACACACTGCAAGACGAGCAAAAACGTGTGTGTGTGTGTGTGTGTGTTGTTCTCCTGAGATCTTCTCACAGGGCATGGTGCCAACGCCTGGCAAAGGAGAATACCCACTGCCTGCCACTCCATGCCACCCAACCCCCTGGCATCAGCCCTTCACCTAAAGGCACTGCGACATGAGAGCCAATCAGATCTCAGATCATGGAGGGGGAAGTGGCCACATCAAGGGGCTTTGTTAATCGATCTGATAGGGGGATGATTCAAGCACCACATATGTAGACACATAGCACAAAAACACATTTCTATGAGTATAAAAATCGTGTTTCGCTCCCAAGTTCCGATCTACGAGTTGGAAAATGGTCATTTCAATAAGGGCTGGGAGATATCGCCAAAAGTAGATCGATATTTATCACGATATTCATTTCATATCATTAATGGGGAAGGAAATTAATTTCATACTATAAAAAAAATGTGCACCTTTTTCAACTTAACTCATATTAAATTGAATTTCATGGAGCTGAATCTAATATAGCTTATACAGAAGTTGAAATTGTTTAAACTATTTTGATGAATTAAAGTAATGTAGAAACGTGTTGTCTTGACTTATTGACAACTCGCGGCATGAAATTAGTTTCTGGATTCTGACCTAGAAAAATGTCATCCCTGTATTGAATCAGTCAGATTAGTCTTTTAAAATCTATCAAATAAAATATATAATCAAATAAAAATATATCAGTTAATATATATTTAAAAAAAGAAAAACTTTAAGAATGGACGTAAAAATATTGGTTACACTATTTTAATGTGTCCATATTACAGTGTAATTATCTATTTATGTAAGTACTGCGTAATATTTAACTGTGTGTACTTACTATAAAGTCAGGGTAGGATTAGGGTTTGGCTTGGTTTAGGGTTAGTTGCATGAAATTATGTCTAATTTATTGTTATTACTATAGTAAGTACTATATGTAAAAAAAAAACATTTAACTTGGGTAAAAATTACATGGAAATACCAAAATATCTTGGTTGCATTATAAATTCCTTATAATAGTAAAAAAATAACAATAAAATTATGAACAAATGCAATTATTATTATTATTATCCTTTTTAAAATATTAATGTATCAGTATTATTATATGAATGGAGAAGTCCATTAATTAATTTAAAAATAAATCAAAAATTATATATATATATATATATATATATATATATATATATATATATATATATATATATATATATATATATATATATATATATATATATATATATATATATATATATATATACATACAATTATAATATAATTTTTCCATAATTTTTTCAAGTTAAACCAAACTTTTATTTTGGAGTCTTGTAATTAAGATGCTGTCAATCTGAACAGTATCTGAATGAACATCTCACTTACTCACTAAACCACATTTAGTGTCATTACTGCTCAAAATAAAGAATCAATAACTTCTTGAGTACTTAAAAAGTTATATATAGTAGTATCAAATAGTTGGAAGTGTCCAACACAAAATATTCCTTATTATTGATGTATATGATTCCTCTCTTCAGCCAAAGTCCAACATTCATATTTAGGCAGCTTCAAAGAGCTCCACATGACCCCAGTGTACAAATAAGGGTCTTCTCTAGTGAATCAATCATTTAAAGGGGTAAAAACTAAAGCTTTTACTGGCTTTACCCTGTTCAAGTTACTGTTTGGACAACAAACCCCATTTGTTGCTAGACATTGCCAAGGAGGCCTGGGAGCAACAACCCTTCGCTAACAGCATGGTGGTTGAACATGCTCAAGAGATGAGAGAAAGAATTGAATGGATAATGCCTCAGAAGGGCCTGGTATATCTCCATGCTGGACTTTAAAAAAAGGTTACTGGCAAGTACCCCTCTCCAATTCTGCAAAATAGAAGACTGCCTTCAGTACTCCGTCAAGGCAACGGCATTACCTGGTCTTACTTTTCAGCCTGCAAGGGGCACCAACAAACCTTCCAAAGCTGAAAGACAGAGTGTTCCGACGGCACCAGTCCAATGCAGCCGTAGACATGGATGATGTGGTCGTCCACTCAGAGCTGGAAGGTACAGTTACTTTGACTGAGGGTGAAACTGTCTGCGCTATGTCGGGCTGGACTAACAGCTAACCCTCAAATATGTCATCTGGAGCTTTCGGAGGCATGATACCAGAGTTATTGCATTGGAAGAGGATTGATTGAACTGCAAAAGGAAAAAGTAGTTCCTCAACAAATAAACAGGTACGTGCAATCCTAGGTTTAGCCGGATATTAAGCCAACTCCAGGCCCTCTTAGTTCTGGCAGAGAGCAATGTTATTGGCCCGATCTAGTTCTGATGAATTGGATGTGATGGAAGTTGAGACAGATATCATGAGTGAATCTGTCCCCTCTCGTGTCCCCACATATAAGGAGCTGGTAGACGTAATGATCCATGCCATGGCCAAATTAAAATTAGAGTGGCCAGTAGAAAAAGAAGAGATCGCCCCAAGAAGACTGGATGAGCGATTCCTCGCAGGCCATTGGCTCCAGTGAGCCAGTGAGGTTATTTCGGCCAGACATAAGAAGCCAACCCCTCAGAGCCTTTATTTGTGTCTTAAAAAAATATTCCTTTAAAGGGATAGGTCACCCAAAAATGAAAATGTGATGTTTATCTGCTTAGATGCAAGATGTAGGTATGGCTTCCCATGATCCAAGATGTAGGTATGTTTGTTTCTTTAGTAGAACACAAATTAATACTTTTAACTCCAACTGTTGCTTGTATAATGTATAACAACAGGGTCTAATTCTAAATACAATTAATAAGAGCCATTACAACAATTGTGTAAATCAATAAACATTGCTTTGCTTCTTTGAGTATGCCAATAATTTCAACACAGCAACTAGCAACCAAACATGACTGTGATTATTTGTTTGATATTACAGACTTTCGCTTTAAGGAACTACAATCTTTAAGTGGAATTGGAACCAAAATGCTCTCCCCAAGTACAAATTAATAGAATATCAACCTACAACCTACATATGTCAACCGTCACAATTACAATTAAACATGGTTAATAGCAATTAGCCAGAATGTATTGAAAGGGTATGTGAGATGTATTCTATGTAGCAGTTTTTTTTCTCATTCTCCTAAACATAGAGTTCAATACATTTAGTGCTACTGTAAGATTCTGTGGTCATGCCCTGAATTGGATTGAATTATTGGTAGGAAGCAGAGAGAGTGGGGAGAGAGAGCGAATAAACGAATGAAAAGAAAAATAGAACCCTGTTCACTGGAAAATGAAGGTCTGAGCGTGGGAGAAATGCCTTTTGGACTAGTCACTGTTAAAACTTGCAAATGTGCTCAGAGCGATGATTTGTGGTGATGCCTTTCTGCGACACACACACACATACACACTCACATGTCCATCTGAATAGATTGAGAATTGCCAAGAGTGGTGTTCTGAGATGGTCTCATTCTCACATTTGGTCATAGCTGACATAACTTCAACCCTTAAATAGCATGTGCCGTCAAGCCCTGGGTCTAAAAAAGCAGCAAAACGACGCAAGAAAGATGAAGAGAAAGAAAAATAGAGCTGAAAGGTAAATACATAGAGCTGTGAGCCTTTCCTCACAGAAAAAAACAGTGGTGACTGCTTTAATAGATCCCATGGGAAGCACAGATTCCCCAAAAATTTCACCAGATTTTTTTTTATTAGGGATGCACTGAAATTTCGTCTACCGGGAAAAAAAAAGTCTGTGGCCAAAACAGACGTTTATTTAGAGCTTTGCACGTTTTGACAGTGTTCAGTATCTATTTTGTCTCAAAGTCTCAACTCTAAAATCCCGTCGATTTTATTACAAAAATTCAAACACTAGCGCTATTTAATACATTGTGACATATCTGTAGCGAAGTTCCAGCAGCAGCAAGGATCAAGTGCAAGTGAACCGAACTATAGCACGAAATAAACGGGTGAAAACCAGAAGGTATGCTGAAAGATACATTACAACTTACCTAAATGAATCCTGTCTAATGTAATCAGTGTTTTAACGGGGGAAAGACATCCACAAAACAGCTTAACATTACATTTATCTATAAAAAAAGCTATTCAATATCCATAAACTCATTAGCTAACTAGAAAAACAATCTCTAGAAAAGAGCATTTTGCTAAATATATATGCACTGCACTACATATTCATTATATTAACCAGACAATAACCTGTTATGTCTTCATTATTTAATGTATGTTTGAATAAATCTGTCAAGAAAACAAGTAATTACAGTTTATTGTCATTTAAATGTTAATATTCACTCGAAAAAAGCTAATTGAAAAACTGCCTTGCATGCAATTTAAAGGTACAACTCAGTTTTAGCTATTTGAGTGTTTATATTAAATAAGTGTGAATAATAATTTGATTATTATTTTTTCGGCCCAGACTTTTCATTTTGGTGCATCCCTATTTCATGACATTAAAGGCCCACTGAAATCAAAATTGAAGTTTTTTAGCTTTTAGTATGACTATTTTAGCCTTTAAGTTATGAATAAGCTGGTGTGTTCCAAAACAATGACAAAATTAGCATATAGGAAATATAAGCATTTAAAACAGTCTCTCACTTCCGTTAAAACGAATTACAGATTTTAATGACATCATCGCAGACTTTACCCTGTCATCAAATTCTCTGTCCAATCAAAATGAGCTCTATAATCTAAAGCACGCCCCCTACACTGCTGAAGCTCCGGCTGAAATCGGTCAGTTGTTAACACACATTTACTAATTTCTACATGGTGAAAGGCACATAGCACACTATATATGTGATAGGAAACGATTAAGTGTAAATATGCTTTCAGTTGAGGCGAATGAAGTCTGTTTTCACGTTCCTTTGCACACACCAACGGCTCTGGTCTAAATTTAGACCACAGACAAGAAAGCGCAGCGCGGATCATATGCGCGAGTTGGCGGAGACAACAAACGCGGCACGTTCCAAAGCACTTCAGTGGGCCGTTAACTTTTTAATCACCAGCCACTGTGTTTTCCAAAGTTAATAGCCACTCAGTCAGCATTTTCACTCGCCACAAAAGTTGCCAAAGAGATATTTTTAATAATTTAACAGCAGGTATATTAGGTGTAGTATAAGCTGCTGTAAGTTAAAGACCTGACGCACAAATCCATTATACTATACACATGCGTTTTCTTTCTCAACTATTTATGTTCACTTAAAACATAACTCACTAGATTTACGTGATAATACTTGCCAAGACCGGCATTATTTTGTGTGTTTAAAGGCGTAAAAATATCTTAAAGCTACACTGTGTGATATTTTCCCCATCTAGCGGTGTAAAGGTATATGATCATCCAGGGAATAATAGTTTCTGTTCCTCTCAATTCTGATTTCGTTTTAACTCCTACGGTGGCCGATTTAGTCCAAGATTAACATGGCAATCCCCCTCTTCACATTCGACATGGTGCCATCGAGTGTTAAAACACGAAAGGCGAAGCTTGAATTTACGGGTATGTCCCTCTTTGGCTAATGTACTTTCAAGATGGAGGGGAAACATGGCGACCAACATTCGAATCCCTCACCCGTATGTATTTTCAATGGCATATTATAAACTTACGAGAAAACTTTATAACTTGAAAGAAGTAAATATACATTAATGAGCACATATATTTTTGAAAGAACTAAGTGTTTTAGCTAAGAATAAACTAAAAAAGTTACACAGTGTAGCTTTAATTTAGTAGTTAGGGGAGTAAAAAATGTGAACTGTACTTTTCTCCACCCACTGTTTGGCACGCACTTGCACCGCGGTTCATCTCAAATCAGACAACACATCTATAATATGGTTTGTTGAAAACATGAATGTGTAAAACAGACAGTTCCACTAATATATGTTTCTGTCGATGGATACACGTGCTGGCTTCCCAATGATACATTACAACAGCGATAAAAAAAAGGAAAAAAAAGTTGTAAACTTTGTTAAATGCATGCGAGTGTGCCGTATGTTTGAATATAGCCAGTCATTTTAGCCATCATCACCTGGGTGTAGTCCGCATGTACAGGTGAGGCCTAAATGGCACGCGTTGCTACCTGTGTTTAAACTAAACTCATTTAAGCCTTGCCAATTTAAACATTCAAATGCCAGAAGATGCAAATGACGACTTGCGTGCTGTGTCAGCGCAAATTTATCAGCGCAAATATTGAGTTCTCTTTAGTCTTGAGTTGAGCTTGAATGGGCAAACTTATACAAAAAGTATGTCAACATGTCCATCTTAATGAGTATCCTAGCAGACATGGTCTGTTTATTAAATTAACTTTATACAGTCGAGAAAGACGTTGCATATCCTTGCATTAGTTCTTAAAGGGGCAGTAGCCTATACTGCTGTCTGTTTAATGTCAAACAACAAAAGACAAGGACACCACTAACTGCTCTTGATTGAATAGCATTTGTAAGTTTAATAAGGATTTATCTTTAATCTATACAGTCAAATATGCAATTGTATTTTACATTTGATTACCTTATTCAATTTATGTACCTGAAAACTAATGTTAGACCTACCAGAAAAAACTGAAAAGCACTGTATATATTATTAGTGCTGCTTGTATTTAAATTTTTGGTCCTTATTTTCTTTATTATTTTTATTTGACAGTAGTCCTTTTTTCGCTGAATATAGCAAATGCCGAACTGTAAACTGTGAACTTAAACCAAACTGTAAACTACAAAACGAACTGTGAGAATTCTGACGTTAGAAGAATAGCATCCCGGTGGGGGTGGAGGTGTCGTAGATTGCCAGTAGGAATCGAGTTCCATACAGGATTCTGTTCCGGCCGGGATCGCGTTCGCGGGGGCACCGCAGCTCGATCGAAAAGGCACTTTCACTTTCGAAGGGGCAGGAGAGCTCAAGACGAGACGAGAGGGTAAATCGCATTTAGTGTAAAAACAGGCTCATGCTTATAGCGGTTTGGAAAGAAACTGCATCTTGCAGCACATTTAAACAAGAAAATATAGTGATTTGGAACCAAAGACTGATGGAGCAGAGAATAGGTTCAGTACACAGCAAAACGGCATAAACCCATGTTCAGGTGCTGGTCATATAAATCGAATATTGTCAAAAAGTTGATTTATTTCACTAATTCCATTGAAAAAGTGACACTTGTATATTATATTCATTCATCACACACAGACGGATATATTTGAAATGTTTATTTCGCTGAACAACGCTGTCTGTTGATCAAGAGTGGCTTGACACAAGAAATGCGACAGCTGAAACCCATGTCTTGCATACATCTGTGAGTAGTGGTTCTTGAAGCACTGACTCCAGCTGCAGTCCACTCTTTGTGAATCTTCCCCACATTTTTGAATGTTTTTTTTTTTTTTCACAATTCTCTCCAGGGTGCGGTTATCCCAATTGCTTATAAACTTTATTTTTACCACACCTTCTCCTTTCCTTCGCCTCTCAATTAATATGCTTGGACACAGAGCACTGTGAACAGGCCGCCTTTTTTACAGTAACCTTTTGTGTCTTGCCCTCCTTGTGCAAGGGGTCGATGGTCTGCTTTTGGACAACTGTCAAGTCAGCAGTCTTCCCCATTATTGTGTAGCCTACAGAACTAGACTGAGAGACTATTAAATGCCTTTGCAGATATTTTGAGTAAATTAGCTGATTAGAGTGTGGCACCAGGAGTCTTCACTATTGAACCTTTTCATAATATTCTAATTTTCCAAGATACTCAATTTGGGACTTTTCTTAGTTGTCAGTTATAATCATCAAAATTAAAAGAAATAAACATATGAAATATATCAGTCTGTGTATAATGAATGAATACAATACACGTTTCACTTTTTTAAAATTGGAATTTGTGAAATAAATCAACTTGTTTATAATTATATGACCAGCACCTGTACACACACACACACACACACACACACACACACATATATATATATACACATATATATTATATATACACATATATATTATATACACACATATATATTATATATATATACATGCATATATGCATACATACACACACTCGAGTACACATTTTGCCACTGATAAATGTCATCTCGCTTTCCCAATATTGAACAGTACCAGTCGCCACTGGTATACACACACTCTCTCTTACACACACAGGCCCAGGACCCCTGTCCCTCTTGAGGCCTTCTGCGGGCCGATAAGATGCTATCAGTTGGCCCTTAAAGCACTTGAGAGCCACTTTAGGAGATCACTGGGGCAATTACCATGAAAAGTAAAAGATACTGCCTATATTGATGTTAGATTAATACTGACCACCTTCCCATTGATTTTTCTTCTTCCTCTAGCACAGTCTTACCACATTTTACGCTAGCGGTGATCTGAATTTCTGATGCTAACATTGTTTTATGTGGCAGTCTCTCTCTTACACACCCACACCTCGATAAACCTTTCGTTCGAGCACACTATCTATGGTTTCAGAGGCCGATCTAGAGAGGGAACGCTTCTTATCGGCTGATGTTATTCAATTGTCCCACGCCGATCAGGACCATTAGCGCTTGGTGCTAAATAATGCATCCTGTTTTAAAAGGCCCCTTATCTAGCCCCTGTTTGTTTCTAACATTATTAGTATCGGAAGGGTAATGACAGTAAAAAGGACGATATGAACTGATTGACAAAGCTGGGACGTCTCAGAAGGACGCCGTCCATTTGGGAGGAGACGTCGAGGTTTATCTTATTGTTATTCAAAGGGCAACAATTCACAGGGGGACCCTGGGAGGCGATTTGAATGCGACTAATTCAAGTCCTGCAGATGAATCTACACACACTTTTTCACTATCTCTTGCTCTCGCTTTCTCTTAGACATACATCCTGTTGCTATGAGACAGATTTATACGACGTTCTGGCCTCTGGTCCTTCCAGCCCTTATCGCTGAAATTATGGGATGGCAGAAAGCCATTCAAAATCTGCTTAGGTTTCACTAAAAAGCTGTAACCGTGGTAACTGCTGCATCTTTCAAGGCTACCTATCACAATATCAATCAGATAGCGCACAAATATTCACAATTTACTTAATGACCATGTATATTGTGGAAATAGGTAATAAAAAGTACCAATTGGTGGACCTTCTGAACAGTTAGTCCCCTTATGCTGGTTTAGAGTCATCAGAAACAAATAAATTTCCTCAGCCAGCCTGCTGAGCGTTCTGGTAGCTTAAACAGTAGCATAATGCTAATGACACCTATGGATTTGATTGCCATGGAATACATGAGCCCATGAAATGTGTGCCTTGAACGTAATTTAATTTGGTTTGGATAAAAGCATCTGCCAATTGTAAGAACAATAATTGAAATTTCAATTTTTAAACATGTTAAAAATTAAAGAGCCCATGTTTTGCCTGTTTAAAAAGTCATGGTTTTGTTTTCAGGGTCTACTAGAATAAGATTAAAACATATAATCACAAACACTTTCGCTTTTTTTTACATTGCAGCAGCACCGCTCTTCCCAGGCTGTCAGTAACACTCTGTTTGGTTCAGGTCTCTGTGAAGCCCCCGCCTTCCGAAAAGTGCTTTGTCCTCTGATTGGTCAGCTAGCAGTGTGTAGTGATTGGTCAACTGCTTTGAGCATGTTTCAGAAATGTCACGTCCCTTACCATTACCAGTTTCAACACACTATCAACACAAGTCAACTATACATGCCTTTTGGCTTATCCCTTGGTCGGGAATTATTTAAAAGACCATTTAAACGCCTCAGTTGTAGTTTTCCAGGAATGTACATTACTCTATTAATTCCTGTTAAACTACAACTGATGCGTTTCAGGGAGTTCAGAAACGGTGTTTACAGTGGACTTTATTGCTTTGTAAATTTGCAGACTTTAATCAAGCTCAAACAGCAATGTAACACTAAAAGTCGAAAATGTAAAAAAAGCATAATATGCCCTCTTTAAAGTTCAACAGATTAAACAAACTAGTCGACCTCACTAATCATCTAGCTGACTAGTGGAACATCTTGGCTCATATCCGTTTCATCTTTCATAAAAGTACCCTTTTGTTGTTTAAAGAATTTATATGGGTTTTGTCATGTTCCTTGAGCATAGGCACTATCAAAATTGTCTTCCCAATAGTCTTGTTTCACTTGGCACTTGGCACAAGTTTACTTCATCTTAAAATTTATGAGAGTCAGACGGTAAACAAACAAGCTGCAAGACGCCTGACTTTGATGCAGCAGTAACTGGTCATAGGCAGTTGGCATCAAAGTTAAGATAACATAGCCTACTGCTCCCTCAGGCCTATGTGTAGGAAAACAGTCAACCTCGATGCACATTACAAATATGATGACTAATGACACACCAGCATAAATATAAGGTGCATTTGTAGATCATCTTGAGTGCTGTTTGCTAAAACAAAAATCATTTTTAAAAACATTCCGATGGTTAGCATTAGTCACAGCAGTTCAGAAAGGAAATACCGCCCATAACCTTACCGATAATGTAAACAAATGCAACATATAATAAAAATGCATTTGGGGAAGACACCATGCCATTTTAGCATGCTTCTCGTCTTTTTTTGTTCGCCAGATGTAAGAAAAGTCATACATGCTGGTTATGTGATGCAAACATCAAGATGTTTACTTATTAGTTTACAAATCATGCACTATGGTCAAAGTTTTTTGACATCATAGCATAGTATTGTGAAAAGGAACCATATAAGTGATGAGAGATAGGTCTTTATTAATCAATAATCTGCCCCATAACCATCATTTGTGAAACTGCCACTCGTGTTCATTTCAAATGCAAAGTGCAGTGAATGTTCATGTATAGGCACATTTTTGGAGTTCTGCAAAAATGTGCATAGAGGCATGTTTTCCCCAGTACACCCATGTTGATTAAAATACCAATGCATAGGATTAAGAGAATGAAATACGTAATTGACAAGAAAACAGCCATTGAGAACACTTTAACAACTACCTAGCAATGCCTCGGTGACTACTCAGAACACCTTAAGAGGCATGTTAAGCACCTCAAAAATTTCATCAGAAAATGTAAACAATTTAGTTGATTTTGATCTGTAAGATGATTCTTTTGAAACAGAGAACACATTTAGTCAGGGCAACCAAACAAACATGATTATTACAAGCGTGTGTGTGTGTGTGTGTGTGTGTGTGTGTGTGTGTGTGTGTGTGTGTGTGTGTGTGTGTGTGTGTGTGTGTGTGTGTGTGTCTGTGTGTGTGTGTGTGTGTGTGTGTGTGAGAAAGAACGAGAAATGCCAGCTAACTGTTTGTCTTTTCCATTTGAAGCTGGCAGCAGCATCAGTTACAGATCCCGTCCATAATCCATCTGTGTCCCGCTCACCCCTCTCAGTGTAATCAGGGCGCTAATTCAAATTTGGGAGGAAGACAATCCGTGACGGACGTTTTTTGTGCAACTCCAAGTGCCGTCCCCCGTGACCGACGGAAAATGTGGTGCAAAACTGTCTAAAGGAGAAATAAAAAGACTGAGGACTAAAGAATGAACTGAAAGAATACCAATGAGCACTTACAGAAAAGGTAAAGACATGGCCACAGACAGTGAATTAAAGTTACCCAAGCACTTAGGACTGCCTAATATAAAATAACACCTCGTCTTCTACAAAATCATCGCTCTTCGCCTCATTTCATCTATCTCCGGAGGAGAATACACCCCAGACGTGTAAAGTAAAATAAAGTAGACTATCCTCCGCAGCCCTCAATTATGTGTGGGTGAGAGGTAATAGTGAGGAAGAAGTTTTGGATAAGGTACTGTGCTCCCATGCTTCTTTTCTCTGCCGGCAGCCAGCCACATCTCCGCTGCGGTTTAAGGCAGTGTTGAGTTACGGCTCAGCAAACCACGTTATTGCATTTGCAGCCTCCTTCCTCTCATGAGCCTTCACTGCAGCTAATTAAGACGAGCGCGGACTCATCAGAATAATACGCACCTTACAGAGGCAAGAGAGGGATTCTGAGAAAGAATAGGAAAGAGAAATGTCTTTGTGGACATAATCTGTTCCCATGCACTCTTTCACTTTCGGTTTGATATATTAATGTGCTTTTTGCTTGGCTCAAAGGACGTTTTCGCTGTGTGACGGCACTGCTGACATCGGCATACACATCCTCGACAGAAACCCAGACTAGAAAATATTTTAATATAGGTGACAACAACCATAAAGGCTTACCGTATGACTATTATACCTGGATATTTTTGTCTTTTGGTTTCGTCTGTTGCAATAATCTTAATTTAATCGCGTCTATAATGCAAAACTGGACCCACTTTATATTAGGTGGCCTTACCTACTAGGTGCTAACATTGTAATTAATCATTTTCTACAGTGCACTTATTGTGTACATACATGTTTTTACATTGTACTTACATTTTAAAAATCCCTGCGTATAATTAGGTCTGTAATTAATTTCTGTAGTTACATTTGAAATTACACAGTTGGTACTTCCCTTACACCTAACCCTACCCTTAAACTGACCCATACCACCACACCTGTCCCTAACTTTACCCGTATCCCACCTCAGTATCAGCGAAATTGCTGAGAATAGACAACCTTTATTTAAATATCATTAAAAGATTCTGTAAGCATATTTGGTTATTGTGTTTTATTTGTGAAGATGCAGAGAAACATGCCAAATAGTGCTATTTTCATGATTTATCCAAAAAAAAATGTGGTTCAGATACAATAATATTTTGAGTTTCTATTTATTAAACTAATTTCCTTTATTTTATCAACTCAATTTCAATGAACTAAAAAATAAGGCAACCAGGGTTACTTACTTTTTAAAGGGATAGTTCACTTTAAAATGAAAATTCTGTCATCCTTTACTCACCCTCAAGTTGTTTCAAACAACTGTATGAATTTCTTTCTTCAGCTGAACACAAGGGAAGATATTTTGAAGAATGTCAGTAACTAATCAGTTACCGGATCCATTGACTTCCATAGTAGAAAAAAAAATACTATGGATGTCAATGGCTCCAGTTAACTGATTAGTTACTGACATTCTTCAAAATATCTTCCCTTGTGTTCAGCTGAAGAAAGAAATTCATACAGGTTTTCATTTTAAAGTGAACTATCCCTTTAAAGTTAAACCAACATTATATATTTTTTTTATTATCAAATTGTTTTAAAGTGTTTGGAGTTTTGTTATTCCTAAGCAGTTGTTAAGGTGTTCTGAGTACTGTATTTTTTTAGCATAATACTTTGAAGTTCCAAGATTTAGGCCCTGTTTACACTAGTGGGACAAACAGTTATCTATCAGGATGTGTATCCAAAGCTATAATGAGTACGGTTAGGATGAAGGTTAGAATTAGGGACTAGTATTGTTTTAGCGATGTGTTGGCGCAAAGTTTATATCTGGTCTTGTAATCCCTGGGATTTGAACCTATGACCTATGTGTTGCTTGCACCATGCTCTACTATTTGATATACAGGAACGTTTGAATTGTCCTGTTCCCAGTTTACATTCTAATCAAAATACTCTTTTTGACCAAAGAACCAAACTTAAGCCTTTTCCATGTTTGTGATGGCCATGAAAAATGTCTGTAACGAAAGAGAATACCAAGAATGTTTAACCCTCCTTTAAATACAAGTCTACAAGTTTTTGTCTAGCCTTTTCCACTCTTTCCCCGTTGACGAGTTATCTTGTCTTGTATGAGAAAGCGCTTCCCTGGCTTTCTGTGTTTTTACTGTTATAAGGTAGGGGGCCGCTATTACATGTCTTCTGAAAGAGTACTGAATCTCCTTATTAAAACAGGCGAAGAAGATGTAGAAACAAACGATAACATATGTCATCATATGCATTAAACGGCATATAAATCAAAACATTACTCAATGAAATGTCGACCCAGGATAAACTATGGGACTGTGAAGATTTGATGCACCCCGTTGATGGACTCGATCTACTCCATTTATGTTTTGACCATCATTCTGAATCTGATCCAGATGTAGTATTTGACATACAGTATTTAAGTGTTGATTAAAAAAAGAATGAAAAGAATGCATAAAGCTAGAATATTTTTTATTTTTATTCTTGATATGTCTTCTTGCTTGATGAATTGCATCTTCAGATAATCATTACAAATATATGTTCTGGGGGCCATGACATTTTTAAGAAAATGAAAGAAAACAGACAGGGAACAGACAACTTTCTAAATAAATGCAGCTAGTGAAAGAGTTTATTAACCACACCGTGGTGTATATAACACAGTGGAAGGATGAAATGAAGAAGTGGCCTGACATCTCTTATGAGAACATTTTCAGTTATTTTGTGTTGTCACCCGGAGATGGGTCTTCAATGTGCGTCTCAGCAGCTTGTGTAACAACGCCATCTCTGCATATGCCGTGAGTTTGGGTTGCTTATGATGTTCATATGAGAACTTAATGAGTGTCATTTCACCAGATTTGTAAATGTAAACAATATAAACCTACGACAACACATGATAATCCTCCTGTAAGTCAGTTGTCTTGGTTATCAGTTAGTCAGTAAGTCATTTATCTTTTTTTATTATGAATGCTAATTGTGCAGAGACATGCTGTTAACATAACCATTTTAATATCACATTTCAAATTCTATTTGAAAGACTTTTGGGTAACACTTTAATTTAGGGTCCAAGTCTTGCTATTAACTAGTTGCTTATTAGTATGCATAGTACTAGGATATTGGTTGTTTATTAGTACTATTAAAACACATATTAATGCCTTATTCTACATGACCACACTCTAGATCGCTTAATCATACAGGATAAAACCCAGGATAACTCTCCACCTATCGCTGGTGTGTGTGTGTGTGTGTGTGTGTGTGTGTGTGTGTGTGTGTGTGTGTGTGTGTGTGTGTGTGTGTGTGTGTGTGTGTGTGTGTGTGTGTGTGTGTGTGTGTGTGTGTGTGTGTGTGTGTGTGTGTGTGTGTGTGTGTACCCTGGCGCCGTTGTACTG
>NC_090191.1:22096548-22176548 GCF_024679245.1 Pseudorasbora parva | reverse complement strand
ACCACAAAACGTCTAGTGTTATTAAGTCCAACTAACAAATGCCGACATCCCTTCGTCATACGCAGTAAAACAATATGATTATAGGTTTCAAAGATGGCAGTACACTATTAGATAAAGGTTCTTAAATAAGGTGTTTTCACAGTGATGCCACAGAAGAACCATTTGTTCTGTTTCCTGAAGAATCTTTCATTTTAAGTTTTAAAAAGAACCGCTGTTTTTTTTTTTTACTTTGTGTGAAGAACATTTCAATAATCTAAAGAACCTATTGTGCAATGTAAATGTTCCATGGATGTTAAAGAATCTTCATGCAACCATCAGTGTCAAGTCTAGCAGACAGCCAAAGCTCAGCCTCACAACAAGTGTGGGAGAATTTTTGCTGTACGCAGGAATAGGGGCCAGCGGTACAGCTGCTTCCTGCTGTAATGTGGGCACACACAAAATTCACACTCTCTCTCACACACACAAACACACACGCACACATGCACGCGCGCACACACACCCACACGCGCACACACACACATGGTGTTTCCATGTTTTATCGTGACTTTCCATAGGCATAATGGTTTTACAAACAATATTTTCTATCCCCCTAAACTGCCTCGGTCCCTTAACCTACCCATCACAGGAAACATTCTGCATTTTTACTTTCTAAAAAACTCCTTCTGTACGATTTATAAGATGTTTTCCTCATGGGGACCAAAAAATGTCCCCACAAGGACAAGGATTTCGGATATTGCCATCTTTGTGGGGACATTTTGTCTCCAAAATGTAGGGATTACCAGCCCACACACACACACACACACACACACACTTGTAATGACAGGAAAGAGTTGTTGCTTAGGAAAGGCCTGAGGGCACCAGTGACCAGGTTAGAAAAGCAGAGGATCACTATAACCGTATTTATTGAAACAAATTACAGCCTTGGCCAAGGTCTGTTATGGTGTGTGTGTGTGTGTGTGTGTGTGTGTGTGTGTGTGTGTGTGTGTGTGTGTGTGTGTGTGTGTGTGTGTGTGTGTGTGTGTGTGTGTGTGTGTGTCTTCCAGGGTAAAAATCGCAAATAGCGTGCATTTAAAAAAGCCTTTTTCTGTGTGTGGTGGATGCAGTGTTTTATTTGGAAGGGGGAAAAAAACGGGGGAGGGGACGCACGTAACTTAATTACTTCACCGTAATAGCAATTATTTAGTCCGCGCTCCTTATCTTAATTATTTCAAAAGGCAAACTTCAATTAGAGGGGCGAAGGTACGTCCAACAAAAACACACCTTTCAGAGAGCATGCATGCATACAGAAACCACACACATATTAAACTGTATGTTTACCGCATGAGTCACGAAGCGTAATAATTTAGTACGGAGAACAATTTAAAATTAAATGGCATTTGCAACAAACTCAAGCACAATAACAAAAGTGTAAATAAATGTCTTTGTGACAGAAAAAAAAACATTGACGGGAAGAATGGATGTAGTGAGCTGCCTACTTAGGCAGTATTTTAAGGCATCATACCAGTAGTTGTAGTCTCAATGTAAACGCTGTTCAAAACAGTGCAACATTACACTGCCTTCTATACTTTGTTTGGCCGAATTAAAAGGAACATGAATCCTTTAAAAGGGAAAACTTAGAATTATGAAAGCAAATTTCTGCCATATAAGAAAAAAATGTTTAATTTTGACATACTAAAATCTATGAGGTTCTATTTATGACATAAATCTATGTCATAAATTGACAGTGTCATAATATCAACTTATGTCATAATTATGACTTTGATGTCAATTTTTGACTTTTCATGACATAAATGACTTGTGTCATAAATATAATATTATTATTATTATTATAATTATTATTATTATTTTTTTTTTTTTTATTATTTTTTTTATTAATAATAATATATAGATGAAGTCATAATTGACTTCATCTCATAGATTTTAGTGTGTCAAAATTAAATAATATATCATATATAATGTAAAAATCTCAAATAATGATTCGTATTCATTTTTGTTTTAATTTTTAAGTCAATTATGACTTTGAAAGTTGTATTTATGAGATGAAGTCAAAATGATGACAGTCAATTATAATTAATCATAATTAAATTCAACTTTTTTCTATTATTACTATAACTGTAATTGTTCATGTCGATGTTATTTTTGATGTTATTTATTGTGTACCAAATGTGATTTCCTTGTGATGGCAGAAATTGGCTTAGGAAAAAAAAGTTTGGAAAGTTGGTAAGTTGAATGGATATATTTGAGAATTTTTTTTTTATAGATGTCAAACTGAGAAAAATGTGATTCACTAATGAAAAATATTAGTTATTCGACTCAATATTTGTGTGTTCTATGTATTATTATGCTTATTAGAGTGGCCTGCTGTTAGCTTAGCAACAAGCTAACACAAAACTTGACTCGAATCAATTGAATGTTTTGTCTTTGTGGTTCACATGAGCCTGTATCATACATTCGTGTGATGTGGAAAACTGCTGTACAGTCAAGAGTAACAATTTCAGTAGCTTGCAAGGTAGCAGAAAACAAAGTTACCAACTACTATAGGTTTTAGGAAAAGAGTTAATCTTAACTGAAGCCTCCACAGTTCTACAGAAAAGGACTTTGACTTTGTCATGTCTGACCCTTTACAGAACTCATCATGGTGTTGATAGATAGTGAATGTCACATCAGGCCACAAACTTATAGCACTGTCGTTTGAATATATGCATGTGTGTGTGTGTGCGTGCACTTGTGTGTGTACATGTTTTTCTAGCCTGGTGGGGACTTCAACCTAAATGCACACAGACTCATGGGGACTCGTGTCACTGTGGGGACCTAAATTGAGGTCCCCATGGGTACAAAAGATTATAAATCACACAGAAGGAGTTCTTTTGGAAATGTAAAAATGCAGAAAGCATCATGTGATGGGTAGGGGTAGTGTAGGGGGATAGAATATATGGTTTGCACAGTACAAGAGAAACATTACATCTATGGCGAATCCCCAGAAAGATAGAGCACCTGACATGTGAGCGTGCATGTGTGCGTGCGTGTGTGTGTGTGTGAGAAAGCGCATTTCAAATCCCCTCTGAAAGATCATATATTGCTTAACTGGTACTTTACTGACTAAAAGCTGTGGTAAAATATGCTTTAACACATATCATTTCAGAATCTTTGTCACGACACACTAACGTTTCACCCACCTCTGAGTTCTCCTGTGAAAATGTCAGAATTACAACATATCGAAGTGTAATTCTACATGTGAGAGGTGTGACTGACAAGTTTGGGGTTAAAAAAAAATTGCTTTTAATAGGTGATGCATTTATCGTAGTCAGTTACTGAAGTACACGTGCTGGTCATATCATTAGAATACCATCAAACAGTTGATTTATTTCACTAATTCCATTCAAAATGTGAAATTTGTATATTATATTTATTCATTACACACAGACCGATATATTTAAATTGTTTATTTCTTTTAATTTTGATGATTACAACTAAGGAAAATACCAAATTCAATATCTCAGATTATCAAACACAATAGAAAGAGTCAGAGAAAGAGTAAGACGAGGAGACGAGGAGAACAAGGAGGAGGCCTGTTAATTAAACACTCTTGTAAAAACTATACACTTCTGTTTTAAAAAAATCTACACTTTGTTACCATTGGAAAGAAATATCTTGAATGACGAATCTATCCTTGCATTGCTTCTACCTCCATCTGATCACAGGCCTCCTCCTTGTCTCTGACTCTTTTCATTGTGTTTGAAGACGGATGAACTCACCTGCTGCTTTTTCTATTGCTTATACACCTGATTGGTGTGTCTACACTGTAAAAACATTTGGTTGGTTTTTGTTGGTTTAACTTAAAAAAGTAAGTAACCTGGTTGCCTTAAAATTTTGAGTTTATTGAAATTAAAAATTTAAGTTGATACAATGAAGGAAATTTGTTTGATAAATAGAAACTCAAAATATTATTGTATCTGAACCACATTTTAAAAAATGGATAAATCATGAAAATAGCACTATTTGACATGTTTCACTGCATCATCAGAAAAAATGAACTCACAATTTTAAGGCAACCAGGTAACTTTTTTCTAGGGGTGTCCTCAACTAAGGATTTACACATTCGAATCAGAATTTTCGAATCTCTCTATGGTCGACAGATAGTCGAATCATCTGTGTGTGTGTAAACCATAGACCGGAAAAAAATAAACGTTATAAACGGGTTGGGAAGGACAGGACACTAGTCAGCAGGAGGCTAAGACTATTTTTATTTTACTTTACAAACGGCACACAGCCACCACTTTTAATAAAATGATCAAAACTAGGCTACACAACACATTCATAAATTAACCGTTCTCTCGTAACATTTAAATCCCGCAATCGAAACACAAACATCACACAAATATATAAAAGAACATTTTGATAAATAAACCTAAAAAAATACCTGCCTAGAGAGGAAAAGAACACTTTGAGTGCGTTTATATGCACGTTCGTAAGCCGATTGTGCCTAAAGGGGGTCGCACACCGGACTGAAGCTCAGCGCCGTGTCTCAGGATCTAACACCAGGCAGACGTGAACATTATATAAGCACGAGCTCAATTTTGAATCAACTTCTGACAGAAGAGCTGCACGATTAGTGTATCTTGTAGCACAGGGTGAAATCAGTTTATGTACATTCACGATTTGAGGGAACTATACATTTAATCGGCGTGGACAGGCGTCGAATGCCGTCGTCGGTGTATATGCGTTCGAATTTTAAAGGACGTGACACGTCTTTATAACACTAATATTGGGCACCCCTATATTGCCAAAATGGTATGATCCTCTTTTCATAACACCCGCGAAGATTCGACCATGAGATCAGTGGTCGAATCCAGTCCTGCATATCGATGCATCGAATCGTCGACTATTAGGGGTCAGCCCTACTTTTTTCGAAATAATTTTTTACAGTGTATAATTAAGCAAACAAGTATTTGCACAGCTGATGACTGTGTTGAACCAATTGGTAAGACTGTGCGGTAAACAGTCAGTGCTTTGATATTGCAAGGAAGTGACTTCATGATAGATTTTTGTGTGTAATTTAAGTTAAGCGTGTTTAGTGTTTTGCAAATCACTGTGTGTAGTGTTTTGCAACAAATGTGAGGTTGACAATGTGCTTATAGTTGTGCAAATATGGGCTGATGTTTTGCGTCTTGAGTGTAAGATTTTGCTAATAGCGTACTACTTTTAATTTTAGTGTGTAACAATCCAAAAAAAATTACGTTTGAAAACAGTTAATTCAGTCTCTCTAAACCGACTCTGCTCTTATTGGTCAGAAGACTGTGTGATTGCGATTGGTCTACAGTTTACAGTGCCAGTCAGAAACAAATATCTCAATTTCAGCCCTGGAAGCTTCTTCAGCGCTTTAAACACATCGATACGAACAGTAACAATTTTACGTGTAATTCCAGGTTGAGTCCTCATCTTTTTGAAGTGCATGCAAAGTGGATTCGAAGAGCTGAAACCGGCATCTTCTCGACATGTTGACAACAGAAACAAACTCTTCCAGGACTCAGCTACTACTACAGTCTTTGAGGCTGGGTCAAAGCAGACATTTTCAGGCACCCAAAGAAAACTATAGGCTGGCATTATGCAGATTTGTTATAAACCTACATTTTTAACATGACATTACTAGTTTCAGCAATTCACATTCGGTTCTTTGTTTTAGGAGACAATAACTATCTGCACTTTGATATTTACATTCACAAACATAGCGGGCAATTATATGAGTATGCTGTACATTGATTTCTTCTTTAAATTCACATTCACCATTTGATTTCCTTAATTTAGCCTTCTAAAGACTGATCATTAGAATAAATGTCGAATAAATGTCGGAAAAAACACAAAATAAATAAAATATTTGCAGATAAAATAATCTGACGATTTGCTTTACTAAAATGTAAACATATAGCTAAATATTCAAAGTAATTTTGAAACACTGTAACTAATATTTTCTAACTCTAACTTGCTAAATAATTGGTTTGCGTATATACATGATAATCTATATCTTTCTTTATGTTTAGGGAAAATATCCCTCTCAAGATGATGTTTGTTGTTCTTGTAATCAAAAATTTGTATATCAATGTTGTCTCAAATTCTGCACAAATTTGCCAAGATACAAAGCATTTCACAACAAGTCAGATCTCTTGTCAGTTTGTCAGATACAAACTCAAACATTTTGAATCAAATTCTTCCAAGACTATAGTCATTTTATAACTTTAAACTCTTACTGTACTTACTGTAGATCCCTAACATTTATATTTTTGTCTCCTCCTAAGGAATAATAGGAGAACTATCTATACTCAAATGATCTATAACTGAGAACATTTTGCTCTGACACATTGTGCATTGCAAAAATATGCACAAACCTACACAGAATATTTGAAATCTTACAGAGAATTGGGTGAAAAACAGATTTGTGTTTTTGTTTGTGTATCTAAGTGGGGATAATCTTCTCTTATACCAGATTTACCTGTTTATTTACTGAATTGATCGTCACAATACATCCACATTCAAAGTTTAAAATGAAAAATATGTTTTGCACAGAGTGCATGTACTTGTGTGTGAGTTTATGCATGTGAATGTGTATAGAAGTGTGACTATCAGCTTTACTGTCAAGTACTATCAGCACAAATACACACACCCATCAACAAACTAGTCTCGATTGATCCTGAAAGAGTGTAAAACCAAATAGGTTTCTTGGGAGAGAGTGAAGGAGACGAAAAACGTGAAATCCGCAGTATATCTCAGCAGAGCATATACTGAAGTGCTGTGTCTGTGTGTGTTTGTCTGTGTGTGTGTGTGTGTGTGTGTGTGTGTGTGTGTGTGTGTGTGTGTGTGTGTGTGTGTGTGTGTGTGTGTGTGTGTGTGTGTGTGTGTGTGTGTGTGAGTGAGTGAGTGAGAGGGAGGGAGGGAGGGAGAGAGAGAGTCCTCTAATACTGATTAGAAATAGGATTAGTGGATTATTTGGGTGTGGGATGGAGGAGAATGTTGAGGGAGACACTTTTCTCCCATCATTCTGTTCATCCAAAGATTTCTCAGTCACCCCCCCCCCCCCCCTCTCTCTCTCATATTTGTTTTGTGACACTTGAATATCTCAAACAGTAGATGTATTTGTTGTAAATAAACACTGGTTACAATGCTCTCAATACATGCTCTATCTCTGAAGTCTTTAAGATAAGCTCAAATATCACATTTCGACATGGCTGCGCTTTTACAGACCATTCTGAGAGATCCGATGTCCATTAGTCTATATACTGGTGTACACTTTTATGAATTAGGTGTCGTTTCCATTTCGAAAAGATGATAGGGTTTTAAACATTGGAAAACATGACTACAGCTTGTTAGAAAGAATATTGTATGCTGATATTTTCCGTAACTGCTCACTATACACTCTCAGATTTATTTTTTTGAAAATGTTTTACCTTTGGGGGTGCAACAGCTTGTCACTTGGGCAGTACCCTTAAACGGACACCTTTGTACCCATTTATATACCTTAAGATACTCTAAGGTACTAATATGAACATTTTAACATTTTAAGGGTGAAAAGGGTACACAGATAGATATATTATTTATATATATATACACATATATATATATATATATATATATATATATATATATATATACATACATAATATATATATATATATATATATATATATATATATATATATATATATATATATATATATATATATATATATATATATATATATATATGTGTATATATATATAAATAATATATCTATCTGTGTACCCTTTTCACCCTTAAAATGTTAAAATGTTCATATTAGTACCTTAGAGTATCTTAAGGTATATAAATTAATTACAAAGAAACTAAAAAGCATCAAATTTAATTAAATTAGTTTTTTTAAGTAAAAACACTAATATAGTATTTGACATTATACAATTTTAGGGGGGGTTATTTACTATTTTAACAGAAAAAAATCCTTTATTACAGTGTTATAAAGTTTGTAACAGGTATTCCCAGTTAAAGTCATTATTTCAAATAATGAGGGTCACAAAACTCTCATACAACTCAATATGGACCAATTTTACATTTTTTAAGCACACTGTGTCAAAGATTACCAGCAATCCAATGTTCATGTGGACTGTTTTAGGTGTGGATATTAGAATTTAGAGTTGAAGGAGAGCTATTACACACCACTTCCTGTGATGGAATGTGTCATCACACCTTTTTTTCTTTCTTTTTGAGGGAAATTCCACTCCAAAAAGAGATGAGAACATGATGAAAGACGGAATTAAGTAATCAACGTTTTTAACCTTTCTCTGTTCTTTAGCTTTGAGCGCTATGTGCCAGCTTTGAAAAGAGAAGGCAGTCAATGTGTAGCACCGGTGAAAGAAGAAAATAAGACAGAGAGGGAGAGAAAGAGAGAGATACACTTCATTAGGTCTATATGGAAATTGATGAAAGTGGACCGTAAAATAGGTGGTCCTGACGTTAGCATGCTCATTGAAGGAAGGCTGAAACATTACACGACTGTGCCAAAGAAATGTGTAACCTCATAATCTGCATGTCATCTAATAACTTAATAAATGGCCTTTTTGTTTTCTATTCACTCTCACTTTTCTTGTCCGGGTGTATTACTTAGGCCCAAAATATACTCTATGCAAGTTCAATTTTGCATACAGAGATGTGTAAGAATGCAATTCATAATGCTAAGCAGGTAGGTACACGTTATGGTCTCCAAGCCCTGCCTCTTATTCATGAATCACCTGCAATCATAGTAATAAACCCATCTCCTGTGCATTAACTTCGATTTTTCAAGTATTCAAATTCTTGTGTAATCAACGTGCCATCCTAAATTAACCCATCTCTTGCGTGATACACACAATTTTGAATATTCCTCTCTAATATGATGTATGACCTGCAAGGTTGCCAGAATAATAATTATACACTGTTTGATAATAGGCCAGAGGAGAACTGGCACCCCGACTGAGTCTGGTTTCTCCCAAGGTTTATTTTTCTCCATCATGCCCTGATGGAGTTTTGGCTCCTTGCCACTGTCGCCTTTAGCTTGGCTTGCTCAGCTGGGGACACTAAAATTATGATCCAAGTTATTCAACAAAATATACAAATACAATGTATTAATTAGGTCATATTTAATTCTATATACTATCCAAATCAAACTAGCCAAATCAAATTTTGTTGCAATATTGTCCTGTTTAACACTGTGAAGCTTCTTTGAAACAATCATTGTAAAAGCAATATATAAATAAGGGTTGATTGATTGAGTGATTGAGTGAGTGAGTGAGTGAGTGAGTGAGTGAGTGAGTGAGTGAGTGAGTGAGTGAGTGAGTGAGTGAGTGAGTGAGTGAGTGAGTGAGTGAGTGAGTGAGTGAGTGAGTGAGTGAGTGAGTGAGTGAGTGAGTGAGTGAGTGAGTGATTGAGTGAGTGAGTGAGTGAGTGAGTGAGTGAGTGAGTGAGTGAGTGAGTGAGTGAGTGAGTGAGCGAGCGTGATTGAATCAATTTTAAGCAGATACCAAATACACCCAAGTATTTCCTTTTTTATGAAAATAAGGTGGGCAATAGCAAAAACTGTCTTCTATGATTCATTTTGTCCTTCACGCCAACTACTGTCATGGTGGAGCAAAAGTCTTGCTGAGAAGATTAATTCACGTTAAATTAGCTAAACTGTCGACATCATAAATACTAGCTGCCTGAATAGATAAACACATATGGTTTAAAGGGGTCATGAACTGCATTGTTTTATTGTTGTGTAATTTCCTGGGGTGCTCTTATAACGTTGATTTGTAAATTTTCGCAATTTAGAAATAAAAGGCATTTTTTCTACCTTGATTTTAGCCCTCTTGTTTGAACGCTCTGTTGTAAAAACATTTAGATCCTTTGGAAGGTGAGGTTATTTTTAGTCCAGTGATCCTGTATTGCTCTTCTCTCCTCGTCATCTCACTAACACGGCAGTGGGCCAAAGTTGGAATGATGAAGTAGGCATTCATTTTCTTCTGCAGATGCAGTCTTTCGCCAATCTATTGTGTCATAAACAGGCACATTCCATAATGAGTCATTCTCTGGGTTTGGTTACAATAAAAACTGTGTTTGGACTAACAAGGAAGTTTTCAGGTCTGAAACTTGCAGGATATTCTTTTAGTAAGATGACTCTAGGAAAATTTGATTTCTCAGTTCATGACCCCTTTAAAGTTGGCATAAAATGGATTATTCATTTATCATAATGTGACATATCCGAGTGAAGCGTATTCTCGAATTAGAAAAAAAAAAAAATAGGAAGGGACCTGATTTCGTTCATGTGGAACTGTTTGGATTGTTGTTTTTGTTTGCTTATTGCTTTGATTTATTAAGAAAATATAAATGTATTATGTCTTAATCAGTTTAAGGCCCTGTCCCAAATGGCACCCTAAACACACGCAGCTTTGACAATTCGGGGAAAAGTTATCAAAAGTGCCCATCGTGGGCTCATATCAACCGCAAAAGGGGCGCTTGCAACACTAGCATAGCTACGGGATGGGCAATCGGTCAATCATTATTTTAAATGTGCTTTATTTTGTCATGCATTAGCACTCTATTCTAATATTAATAACATATGCTAATTCATCTTCATGCTGTAGTAAGGGAAACACTTCAAATCTGCGAAGATTTGCGAACGCAATGCAAGTGGACTTTGACCTCAATACCAAACCTACGTCTGGTAAAATAATAACGTGTAGCTTGAGCCAAAGACGAACGAACACAACTAGGGTGACATTTAAGGAATAATAATCAGGGCTTTACATAACCTCTGTTTGTTTGTGTATTTCGGCTGTGGCGTGTAACACAGTCACTCACGTCGCTGTTGCTATTGTCACCTATTTATTATAGGCTTCTCTTTCGTTTCGGCCGCTCACACTTGATCACACGGAACTTAGTGCATACCAGTGATGCGCTGGTCAACGTATAAACAACCCACACCCGACCGACGTTTTCAGCTAACCCGCCCGCAAATCGGACCGCAAAAAAGAAAATATTGTAACGTTACCCGACCCGCATTTTTTAAAAGTAGTAAATGCTCCCTGCCATAATATCCATTAATCCAGCCTGTGGAGGAGAAATGTTTCAGGCAGACGTGCGCTTAGAGGTGTGGGGGCGAGAGCAGGCAGTTCTTGAGGCGGCCCATCAATTTTCCATTTCAGCTGTCTAGATGCATATTATTGATGAGTGCGATGTTATGTTTCGACCCTGTGTGGAGAATTCATCAGCAGGTCAACTGAGAGAGAGCCCACTTTCGAAAAAGTGTGAAAGCCCTTAGGAGCTCAAAGTTACAAACTGTTTTTTTTTTTTTGAATGCTGTATGATATAGCCTAGTGTTGTGTAATAAAGGCTTGATATTCCTTTATTTAGTTTTTTTTTTCTTAACAATTAAGATGCTGCATATGTTTATCCAGTCTAATCGAAGAGTGCGCCATAGATAACATATTAAATATTGAAAGGGAGACATTTTGAAATGTCATGCCCAACATTGGCTCATTTTGGATTTCATGAGAGCTACACATTCCAAAAAAGTTGGGACAGGTAGCAATAAGAGGGCGAAAAAGTTAAATGTACATATAAAGAACAGCTGAAGGACCAATTTGCAACTTATTAGGTCAATTGGCAACATGATGGGATATAAAAAGAGCTTCTCAGAGTGGCAGTGTCTCTCAGAAGTCAAGATGGGCAGAGGATCACCAATTCCCCGGTGGAGATGAGACAGAGTACATGGATCTGGTCGACCGCTTTGTGTTGTGATGTGGGGAAAACCACCTCCTCCTAAATGTGACAGATGAAGATGATGTTGGTGGACTTTAGGAGGACCAGGACAATGACATTAAACACCATTCACCTTCTGGGAGAGGAGGTGGAGGTGGTTGAGAATTTTAAATATTTGGGTGTGTACCTGGACAACAAACTAGATTGGAAGTGCAACACTGAAGCAATCTTCAAGAAGGGACAGAGTAGACTCTGCTTCTTAAGGAAGCTTAGGTCTTTTAATGTATGCAACAGGATGATGTATATGTTCTATCAGTCAGTTGTCAAAAGTGCAATTTTCTTTGCAGCCATCTGCTGGGGCAGCAGCATCAGAGCCAGTGACAGTAAAAGATTGAACAAACTAATAAAGAAGGCTGCCTCTGTGCTTGGTTCTGCTCTGAAACCCTTGGAGTTGGTTGTGGAGAGAAGAATGTTACATAAACTTTTTAACATCATGGACAACACTTCACATCCACTGCACAACATGCGAGAAGAGTGTATTCAGCTGGAGAAACTCCGCTGTAGCAAGGATTGTTATAGGAAGTCATTCCTACCCACTGCCATAACAATACACAACAACTCTTTTCTGGGTAGGGATGGGAGATTGAGGAGACTGAATGACATGTAAATGACAACGGACATCATATTATTGTAATATTACACATTTTAGTATTTGTATATGATACTAAACTGAACATCCTTCTATCTATCTGTCTGTCTGTCTGTCTGTCTGTCTGTCTGTCTGTCTGTCTGTCTGTCTGTCTGTCTGTCTGTCTGTCTGTCTGTCTGTCTGTCTGTCCTGGAATACTTCCAGAAAACTGGAAAGGTGTTGTCGGTGAACACAATCCACCGTGCCATTCTTAACATTATCTAAACATGATCCAGAAGCATTTGGATCCAGGCATTTTCTCTGGGACAAGGCTTATTTAAAGGTCCCATTCTTTGCGATTCCATCTTTCAAACTTTAGTTAGTGTGTAATGTTGCTGTTAGAGCATAAATAATACCTGTAAAATGATAAAGCTCAAAGTTCAATGCCAAGCGGGATATTTTATTTAACAGAAGTTCCCTTTCAAAGCCTACAGCAAATGGCCGGTTTGGACTACAGCCCTGCACTTCCTGCTTTAATGACGCAACTAAAACCGTCTGTTGACGAACCCTCTGCCCACAAGAACACGCAAATTCGGGGGCGTGGTCCTTTTGCTCTCGCAGGTCAAGAATAGGAAGCGTTGTTTTTGTAGAGTGTGTTTGTCGCCATGCCATTGAAACGCTGTTATTTTCATCCCGGAGTCAAATCACCTTTGTTTGGCCTTCCCACGGACGATGTACGTAGAGATCAATGGCTACAGTTTATGGTTAACTTGGTTCCGGAAAATTATAATCATGACACAAAGTGCAACGCTGTTTAGCTTTGTTAACTAACGTTAGATGGTAATTAAAACTAATCTGAAAAACTTCGCATATAAAAGTGTAGTAATTCATTCAGACACCATCGATTGTTGGTGTTTGTAATGATCAGTTAAAACTACTGAATAGACAGCTTACCATTCTGAAACATCCAACAAAAGTCTTTCCTGAGCAGGTTGTAATCGATCCTCTTCGATATTCTCCGGGTCTGATTCCGGCTCAAATTGATAAGGCAATACAGACATTTTTGCAATAACATTGAACGCGTGTATCTACCCGTTATGGTAAGAGGCGGGACCTTTCCGTGCAACGTGCGCTAAGCTGCTGTCCAATCACAGCGCGGGAAGCGCTGGCCTAATCAGAACTCGTTACGTATTTTTGAAGGAGGGACTTCATAGAACAAGGAAATCATCAGGCCGTTTTTAGGACAGCGGAAACAGCGCTGTACAGATAAGTAAATTGTGTGACAAATACTGTTTTTTTACACGCGAAACGTGAACTCATGTTATATTGCACACTGTAAACATAATCAAAGCTTCGAAAACACGCGAAGAATGGGACCTTTAAAATGGACTGTGACAAAGTGGAAAACTGTTCTGTGGTCAGACAAATCAAAATTTGTTCTTTTTCTTTTTGGAAAACTGGGACGCCATGTCATCCGGACTAAAGAGGATAAGGACAAACCAAGTTATTATCAGAAGCCTGCATCTCTGATGAAAGGTATATCCAAGTTCTAGAACAACATATGCTCCCATCCAGACGTTGTCTCTTTCAGCATGACAATTTAAGACCACATAATGCATCAATTACAACATCATGGCTGCGTAGAAGGAGGATCCGGGTACTGAAATGGCCAGCCTGCAGTCCAGATCTTTCACACATAGAAAACATTTGGTGCATCATAAAGAGGAAGATGCGACAAAGAAGACCTAAGACAGTAGAGCAACTAGAAGCCTGTATTAGAAAAGAATGGAACAACATTCCTATTCCTAAACTTGAGCAACTTGTCTCCTCAGTCTCCAGACGTTTGCAGACTGTTATAAAACGAGGGGATGCCACACAGTGGTAAACATGGCCTTATCCCAACTTTTTTATGTATTTTTCTGTTTAAACATTTGATATGTCATCTATGTTGTATTCTGAATAAAATACATGTTTTTTTTTTGTTTGTTTTTTCTGTATAGTGTCCGAACTTTTTTAGAATCTGCTTAATATGACCAAATGCTTACATGCGCGTAATTGTTTTTTGTTGAGTCTTTTTCCTGTTTTCTCTTTCGAGATGCATTTCACATGTATATAATAATTAAGATTTATTCCCTCATAAGAGAGAAATGTTTTGGATTTGTCAGGGCCTTTTGTAAGGCAATCAAAGCTCAGAATGACAGTTAAAGCGAAGCTTCCTGTCATCAACAGTCCAGGTGTGTGTGAGAAAGAGAGATGAGATGCGTAGGTGAAAAATTGCTCTTATTGCTTCCAATACATACTAAGTCTTGCGGCAAAGCTTTATTAGACCACAAACTGACATCGACCTCAGTCCTGTGTGTGGGAGCAGGTGTTAGAAAGGAAGGCAGTTTTTTTAGGTACCTTTTACATGGGTTTGAAAGAAAGAAAATAGTTTCTTTCTGCATTTTTCCGCCCATTCAACATGTGCGCATCCAAACAGCACAAAAACTGAGACAGGTAACCTCTATCGCCCTCCGCTGAATCATTGGGATAGGAGAAGTCATTTCGTTTTGTACGCATTCACTCTGACAAAGGAAGTCTTAAGAGCTTGTGTTCACTTTTTCAGACACACAAACATTGTGCTTTTTAATCACTACAGGAACAAAGAATAGATTTGTTGGCAGCTCTTTGATGCTTATACTTTAAGTCCTTGTGGATGTCACACACACAACTGCCGCTCTCAAAAAAAAATCACTTTTCAGCATTACCTTGAGCTCATATGCAACAATGGGGATGATTAGCAGTGTTTTCTAAGGCATGCACTGCTGTTACTATTGCTCATAAGGTTGGAGATTTGACCAAACCACTAAGTATTAAAATTTGGAATGTAACTTTGCAAAACATTTCAGCAAGGATATGAATTCATCCAACCTTTTTCAGATGAGAGGAGGGCTTTTACGTTTCAAAGCCTTAGAATAATATAAAGGCCAGAAAAATAGAGAATGTAGAAGGGACCCATATCTATAATATATACATTTATACAAATATAAATTTCATAGCAACATACACACCCAAGTATGACAGATACTCCATAATGATGTTCTAGTTGGGGTCATCTGTAGCGTAGTTAGGCCTAAACATAAACTCAAGCCTAGGTGCCCCCAGTTGCCCTGATTGTCTTTATGTTTCATCAGTCAAAATGTCTGTGTGTTTTATTCTGCTGAAGAGATATTTAGATGCATTTATCGATATCAGGGATTCCCTGAAACGTGATTATTTAGAGTTATGGGCCAGAAATATTAATAATCAGAATTATTATTATTATTTTTAGTCATAGGCCGATTGACCACATGGACACGAACTGAACATCAACTGAACGTGCCTCGCATTACCGCATTCATTCATTATAACGGATTGATTTAGGTTTGTTTTATGTCAGTCTTGCCAGATTAAGTTGTTTATTAAGTGTGGACATTTATTCTTCCCACCCTCTAGTCTAGGGTGTTAGTGGTTCTTGCAGGTTTTAGAGGCCAGCACAGAGGTGGTTTAGATCCACCTTTTCCATATCGATGGAAAAGAGACAATAAAGAAGTCAGTCATAGCGGTTTGGAACAATATGAGGCTGGTTTTTGGATGAACTATCCATTAATAAGCTACCACCCAGCAGGCCATAGCAAAAACACCTTAGCAACTGCTTAGGAACACTGTGGCATGATGGCAGCAACTTTTTTTGCTGGCGCAAGCACCATTTTTTTTGTTCATCTTTATAGGCACAAGACCTAATTCCACCCTAAAGCCAAGAAACCACTCTCTTTCCTTATCTATCTCTCGATCTCTATCTCTCTCGATCAATATTCTCCTCACAAAATCGCCATCCTGCTCATCAGCCATTTGTGACTCATAAATCTATCATGTAACATACTTCATCTCGAGTATCAAACTTCACGCTAATTACTGCAGCATTAGGCTAACAGGCTACCATTTCATACCCGTAACGTTTATAATGGCTTGGAAACTTTGTTTGATTTAAGAACTTTCCTCATTTGGCTCCAAGAACTCACTTAGTAATTTATTTCAGACTCATTTTCTCAATCAAACTGAGACGGAATCTTAATTCAGTGTTAGCGCCGGGATTTCCCAGAAGAACACAGAGGTTTAGTGCTAGCATATATAGAACGGGCTTAATCGTGGCAATCTGAGAGGGTTAACCTAATTTAGTAGCCTATAGAAGGTGCTGTGGTGGATTAGAGCCCACCTCGGTCACACCACCGGCCAATTAAAGCCTTAATTATCCCGTTAATTATGCAGACAGGAAGTATCAGCTGCCGCCCGATTGTGTTTGGCTCTCAGAGGACAGGGACCTAATGGCCGATGGTAGTCACCACGATGTCACACACAAATACACACTAAGTGGTGAGGCAATTTAATTTCTGAGAAGAACAAAGACAATGGTGGAGATGTTAGTCTGGGCATTACAACAGTTGTAACGCGCACAAATACGTATCTTTTGTGAGGTAGCATTTTTGGCTGTTTCGTTTGCATTTGTTATCTGTGTGTGTAAGCCCTATTGCCTGCTGGGATCCCACTGCCCAAAGGGTTCCTGTGTTTGTGTGTGTACCCCGTTCTCTTATCTACTGAGGGAACCAGATATTGGACCCCTATATGATGTCACAAAACTAATCCCTCAACACACACACACACACACCTAATTACAAATGAGGCATGCCTGCCAGCATCAAGAATCTAATCACATTTCAAGCCAAGCGAATAAATTCAGCTTTCTGCACTCTATTCCACACACACACACACACACACACACTTCTGCCCTAAAGCTACAAAGATTGGGTCCAGCTTCCAAGCAGCCATGAGGTGTGTGAGTGTTAATGTATTCATGGAAATACGATGTTTGTTTTCATTCAAGCACAAATCCAATTTTTAAAAGAATTAATTACACAATATATTAACTCTTACATTTTTTAATAATAGTATATATAAAATCTTAAATATTATGCTTCTCAGATTATTCTTCAGACAAAATTGCCCCAGTAATTTCAGTAGTCTCACAGTTTCAGAAGGAATCTCGTTAATGTCTCAAACTGTGCACGGATTTGTCAAGATGCCAAAGTCTGTAATCAAAAGATCTTAGAATGAACAAACATCTATCATCATATTCTTCCAAAAACCAAGTTATATGATCTATAATAGCCATATCAGTTTATAAGTCAACATACTTACTACACATCAATCATCAATTTTGTTTTGTTTTTCTTATCTCCAGAATTGTAAGCGAAACATCAGAGATAACTGGCAAGTCTATGTAGGCTCCTGAATTATGAAAGAGCAACATTTGAGCAATAACATTTTCCTGCAGGGTGAAAATGGGATTGGGGAAAAAAAGAAATACAAAGGGGGAGGAAAAAAAAGAGAAGAAAAGATTTGAAAAAGTGCAGAAAGGTGAGCAGTTCATGACCTGGTCAGGAATGTGGTGTGTCCTTCCCAGAATGCCTCAGGAAACCAAACCCTGTCAATCAAAATATTGGGGTGCTGTGGAGAGAATGACAGTCTACTTGTCTGATTACCATTCCTGTGTGTACAGGTTAAGCTATATACAGGCCAAATGTCCTCACTTATATAGTGAAATATTATGACAAACGACTAGGACATTTTACTGGTCCTCAGTTAAAAAGGCTTCAAGGGGTCATGAACTGGCTTTTTAATTTTTTATAATCTTGTCTGAGGTCAGCTAATGATGTTCATGTGTTTTTTACATTCAAAAACACCGTAACGAATAAGCAATAGGCTATTTTCTTCCCTGGTTTTGAGTCTCTCTCCTGGAACGCTTTATGGCCGTGCCGCATTGAAGACTTAACACCCACTGCTATGATTGGATAACTGTTTTCCATATTACAATGAGTTTCGACTCCCCCGTCAGTACACGTGGAGAGTTGTTTGAAAATTTCCAATGTGAAAAAAATGGCAACCGAAATGATTCGCCCATACATGTTTGACACATGGTCTGATCCCGAATCACAGGACAATGAACCAACAACACCTTAAAAACAAAGGATACGCCAACCTGTGACAGTGTGGAAAGTTTTCATTAATTAAGTTACACACGTACACAATTAGTAGATATCAAACGATCTGTAACAAGGAAGCGTATGCAGCGTCTGTGTTCTTCCACAACCAGGCACAGCACAATATTATTTAATCTTCAACGGTATGTTTATTAGAGGTCGACCGATTCATCAGATTTGCCGATTAATCGGCACCGAGAGCTGATTGGTGGAACAATCGGTTATCGGAAAAAATTTATACCGATATTTTTTCCGGTTTGCATCCGTTGCGGGACCGGCTGAGAAGGCTGCTGTCATTACACAGTAGCCTACGCAAGCTCTGAGAAGGGTCTGCTGGGATTATATAGCGCAAGAGCAGCCTCTAGAGGCCAAATGAAAAACTATCACTGATTGTTTGCATTAACACGTGAGGACACGTGAGGCTGCGCGCTTCACAGCACACGCCGCACAGAGCGCACTGACACATCTGATGCGCATTTAAAACAACAACAGAGAAACGGTATGAATACAGGACACTTCAGTACATTTTGCCAAATCATTATAAAGTAATTGATTTGTTGACTAGATGCTTTAGCAGGGGAAGAACAGCAGTATGTACTTTGTCGTCGAGGCTGACAGGATGCTAATATTAGCACCAACGGTTTCCTCAAGCATTTAAAACAATGTAACTGAGAAACTTTTTTTGATGTGAGAAACTGTATCATGCATCCAACAGAAATATAAACGCATTAGATATCAATACATATGCTGTTATTTTGATAAGAAAACTGTTGTGTTCTAAAAAAGCGAACTGTTTGGATTTATATGAAATGATAACACTTAAAGGGATAGTTCACTTTAAAATGAAAATTCTGTCATCCTTTACTAATCCTCAAGTTGTTTCAAACCTGTATGAATTTCTTTCTTCAGCTTAACACAAGGGAAGATATTTTGAAGAATGTCAGTAACCAAACAGTTAACTGGAGCCATTGACTTCTATAGGAGGAAAAAAAAAACTATGGAAGTCAATGGCTCCAGTTAACTGATTGGTTACTGACATTCTTCAAAATATCTTCCCTAGATATTTTGTAGATTTTCATGCCAGATATCTCGATATCGATACAATACGATATGACTACGTGTTCGGTGAAAACCAAGCATTTCTCAGAAAAATAAAATGTAGATTTAAGACTACATTTCAAAAAATTGTGTCAGAAAATGCATTGTTTTTAAGCCTTTCGCACGTACGATCACACAGGTGTGATCAGTCTAGGCTGGTGCCTGGAGCGTATGATCAAGTGCATCACGATCAACTGCTAAATTCAAATGTTGAGAGAGAGGCGCGCTCAGAGCTGTCATATATCACAACTTTTCAGTGTTTTCAACCACATACTGTTTATTTTAGGTTTCATATAAAGGTAACATATAAATTCACATAAGTACTAAAAAAACAATGCATTTAGAGTTTGTAAAATACACACTGATGTTTATGGAAGAGGTAATAATAATCCTTTCCATTATGATTCGACACGTTTTATTCATATCAGATACACATTGTGTAAGTAACTTCAATGTTTACTCTATTCTATTCCCAGTTCACCAGCCACTTACTTTTAAGTATTTCAGGAGAAGTGGATGAATTCACGTGTTGTAAACATAGAGGTTGTAAATCCAACAGATCCGATTTCCTGAACAGCGTCTGCGGCACAAACTAACACAGCGGCGGCCATCGCGTATACAGCTCAACTAACGCAATCATTATAAAGGTGTTTAAAGAGCAATATACTTCCACTTGCATGTATTTGACAATTGGAATATAAGATATTTCATGGCATAGCTAACACATTTGTGAAAATTCTGAATAAAAAAGGAAAAATGACATAAAAGTAGGGCTGGACAATAATTCAATATCAATATATATCGCAATATAATTTTTTTCAATAACGGTGATATGATTTTTAAACACATTTCCGATATTTCGATAAATATATTACAGCATTCCTCACTGACTGACGTTCAGGGTGCAGCCGTCAGAAAGAGCAGAACATGATTGGCTACTTGCGCGATGACGTACACCACAGAAGGAAAGTCAGTGCTCAGCAGTAGTAGGCTGATAGATCCAACGCGGCAAGTTTTAGCTACAAAAAGAGTTTCCCTGACCGCAACACAAATGTGACTGAACGAACTTCCACAAGTAAGGAGAAAGAAATAGTTGATGAAAGAAGAAAGACTAACGTTAATTCAGTGGGGTGGAAATGGTTCGGCGTGCCCCCCGCACTTTTAATAAAGTGTATTTTCATCCCCCGCACTTTTACTGGGTCTCACCGGTCCTAGTCGACCCGCTCCGAGCGGGATTCCAAACGGCGTTACCTGGAGCGAGGGCGGGCAAGTTAACAGGGACGCTAAAGACCGCTTTCTCTAACCTCGGTTGATTGCGCGCTTCTTGAGGTCACGGGCAAGTGTAGCCTATACATAGAAACCAACTTGAATACATCGGGATTTAATTTCAGAGACAAAAAATAATCTATGCATGACCTGTCATTTTATTCGTATCTAAATATGAGGAGGACGCTCTCTCACAGAAAGTCCAAAAGCGGATTCGTAGAAACTTACTGTCACGCTGGAGCTGCAGCTAAAGGAAAACAATCGTTATGAGCTGAAAGGTGACGATCGACAGTCAGACGATTGCGACAATATATGAAAGCAATGAAGGAGCATCATGAACAACAAAACTGGTTTCAACACTGATAATAATCATAAATGTTTGTTGAGCATCAAATCCTAATATGAGAATGATGAGTGACACTGAAGACTGGAGAAATGATGATAAATTCAGCTTTGATCACAGAAATAAATGACACTTTACTATATATTCACATAGTGAACAGATGATGTAGATCAGAATAATATTTCACTGTATTACGTTGTTTACTGCATTTTTAATTAAATAAATGCAGCATTAAATATATGCTATAATTTTGCATAAATGGAAAATAGAGCGCTATGAATTGTTCTTCACTGAAATTTAAAACTTAAAAGAAAATGCTCAATAAACTGTGTCTGCGGCATAGGAGCACTGTACGCTGTGAAGCAGAACCATCATCTGAAGCAGATCCATCCGCTAGAATATTCTGAGTCGGGCTGAAGCACTTTTGTTTAATCTATATTAAGAATAATATAATCAGCCTATGTTATAGTTTAAACTTAAAGATATTTATATTAATAAAGTGAGAGTCTTATGTTTATTTGATGTTGATTTCACATTTCTTGTTCATATAAAGGCTAAATACAAATAAAAGGGGAACATTAATTTATTTGTACTGGTTTTATTTCTAAAATATTATATAGTTTTATAGGAGGACTATTCATAGACTTGGCAAATACATTTTTCTGAAGTTTGTAGGTACAGACATCCTTTGTGGCAGTTCTTAGTAGTTTTTCTAAAGCTTTTATATAGTTCATATCGATATCGGAATTATATCGTATCGACCGAAATTAAGAAAAATATTGTGATATGAATTTTGGCCATATCGTCCAGCCCTACATAAAAGAAGATCATCATTCATTCAGCGCTTTTGCTGCTGCGGTGTGTCACGTGACAAGCAATGATGCGTCAACATGGAAATGCCGCCCCCCCCTCTTACAATATAGTTCCCACGTCCCTGGTAGTGTGTGCGTGCTGGCTTTAGCGGTGTATTCAAGGGCACTAGTAAAACTGAAGTTTGTTGTGACTGCCAGAGTTGTGTGCAGGGCGAGCGCGGAGAGGGGAAATCTATATCATCTATATCGTAGCTTTTTTCGATAGTAATATCTTGAAAGTTCATATCTAGATATTAACACGATAAAGATATATCGTTCAGCCCTACTCCATTATGCATTTGCGTAATACGTACATTTGCATAAAGCATGCACATTTGTCCATACCCATGTTGATTAGAGTATTCAAACTTGAAACATATTCATTTAAGGTATTTAACTGATAAAAATGTGCGATTAAATTGCGTTTAAATATTTGAATCGATTGACAGCCCTAATTACAATGTCCTTTTATATTTAAAAAACACAAGGAAAAGTTGATTTCTCAATTCATGACCCCTTTAAATTGGCCAAAACATTCTCATTTAAATCTTGTGTTTTGCACGTTTCTGAGATGGTAGGTCTAAGGGCAGGGGTTGGGTTAGGCTATAAAAAATATTACTAAAATGATATGAAATCAATGGAAGTATGCAATGTCATCACTAGTACAGTAAAAAATGGTGTGTGTGTGTGTGAGCCTGTTTATGTGGTTTATGAGGACAGAAATTTGTATAACTACATGGGTATTACACTGGTATTACACTATAAATGTGGTTTATGAGGACATATCAAATGTCCTCATAATTCAAACGGCCTTAAAAACATACTAAATGATGTTTTTTTGAGAAAGTAAAAATGCAGAATGTTTCCTGTGATGGGTAGGTTTAGGGGCAGGGGCAGTGTAAGGGGATAGAAAATACGGTTTGTACAGTATAAAAACCATTACGCCTATGGAGAGTCCCTGTAAACCACATAGACCAACGTGTGTGTGTGTGTGTGTGTGTGTGTGTGTGTGTGTGTGTGTGTGTGTGTGTGTGTGTGTGTGTGTGTGTGGACAGGAATAAGTCTTATTTAGCAGATTCACTTCCAGAAGCTCCTCCCCACAGTCAGAAATGGGGCGGGCCTACTGTTTGACACAGGAGAAAACAGTGCTGACAGCTTCCTTCCTCAGGGTAAACACACACACACACACACACACACACACACACACACACACACACACACACACACACACACACACACAAGCTTCTCCTCAAGGTAAACATACCGTTACCTCTTACATGCAGGTCAGCGAGATGAACTCACACAACTAATCAACACACACACACACACACACACACACACGCACACACACAAACTCACTTAACTTGTCTTTGTGTTTAAGCACTCTTTTATAAGTGTGAGTGAGGGCTCTGAGTCATTTGGTCAATACTCTTTCAACAGCCCATCTCCCTCTGTCTCTGTGTTTGTGTTTTTGTGTTGTTTTTTAGCAATTTTTTTCTCAATTTAAAATCCATCCTACATGTTTATTAGTGCTTCAATGCATTTAGCGGTGTGGTCCTGGTCAAGACAATCTCCTGAACTCCAGAATGGGAAAGAAAGGTGATTTAAGGAATTTTGAGCGTGGCGTGGTTGTTGGTGCCAGATGGGCCGCTTTGAGTATTTCACAATCTGCTCAGTTACTGGGATTTTCAGACAACCATTTCTAGGGTTTAAAATAAATGTTGTGAAAAGGGAAAAACATTCAGTATGCGGCAGTCCTGTGGGCGAAAATGCCTTGTTGATGCTACAGGTCAGAGGAGAATGGTCCCACTAATTCAAGCTGATAGAAGAGCAACTTTGACTGAAATAACCACTCGTTACAATCGAGGTATGCAGCAAAGCATTTGTGAAGCCACAACACGCACAACCTTGAGGCGATTGGGCTAAAACAGCAGAAGACCTCACCAGGTACCACTCATCTCCACTACAAATAGGAAAAAGAGGCTAAAATTTGCACGAGCTAACCAAAATTGGACATTTGAAGACTGGAAAAATGTTGCTTGGTCTGATGAGTCTCGATTTCTGTTGAGACATTAAGATTTGTAAACCCTGCCAGTATAAATCACAATGAAAGCATATATACTGCAATATTAAACACGTATACAGTGGTGGCCAAAATGATTAGAACACCTGACAGGTCTGAAAATATTGCTCCTAAATATATCCTCCAAAACAGGATTTAATTTCATAATGTTCCTGAAACATCCAGATGGTTGCTCTGACCATCAAATATCAGATGAAGTGAGTCGTACTGTTTGTATCCACTTTTAACTTTGATATTTGGTATGTCCACCTCTCTGGCATAGCTGAATGTACAATAGATCTGTCCAGTTATTTTCCAACTCACCCCAAATGTGCTCAATGAGGTTGAGGTCCGGACTTTGACGGGGCCAGTCCCTCATTTTCAATGTTCCAGCAGATTCCTTCCGTCGCAGGTAGCTCCAGCAATAGTTAGAAGAATGTTTCGGGTCATTGTCCACTTGGAAAATAAATCCAGGCCCAAAAAGACAACTCCCAGATGTCAAGTGTTCTAATAATTTTGGCCTTCACTGTACAAAAACTGCAAAGAGTTCAATGTGTAAAAAATATGATTTACGCACTAAACCCAGCATAAACTCCAGCACACAACAAGCATATTTTTAAACGCTCAAGACAGAGGTCACCCAGACCTCACAGCAGTTTTTCGTTTGATATTTGCATAATGTCGAGGACTGCTCAACCTTTTGATGCTCACATCGCTCTCAATTCTTTCTCCCATCTGCTGTCAATTACACAATGCACCATGCAAGCGTAAAGCTCAACTTCCTTCCATAGGAATACATTGAAAATGCGCCAGTTGGCACCCACCATTACACATTCAGACAACAACGGTCAAGTTCACATGCATATTCACATTCTTTTGTACAGATGCAAATTGTAATACATTACTTTTATATCAAATTAATCTCATATAGGATGCGTTTGGTTCAGTTTATTAACCCACTAACAATGAGCTCTGTTGTTTATTCACTTTTGAGTGTCTGTTCAAACGACAATGAACATTATTGACTATGATTGGGTTATTTGAGAAAGTCATAATCCTTTTAGATGTTTCTTTTTCAAAAACATTGAGGATACTATTAATAATCTAAGTGTTATTGCTTCTTGTCTTATTTTTTCAACAGTAGGCCTATATGTTAGTACAAATGTGGGTCATTTTGTGCAAATACACAAATACAAGTAATGTTATATTTATGTTGTGCAACAAGAGTATCTGATTAATCTCATATAGGATGTGTGGTAACACTTTAGTATGCAGAACACATATTCACTATTAACTATGACTTTTGCCTGAATAAACTATGAATTTTGTGCTTATTAATAGTTAGTAGTTTTTGCAGCATTTAAGTTTAGGTATTAGGTAGGATTAAGGGATGTAGAATAAGGTCTTGCAGAATAAGGCATTAATATGTGCTTTATAAGTACTAATAAACAGCCAATTTCCTAGTAATATGCATGGTAATAAGCAACTATTTAATAGTTAATAACTGAACCTTAAAATAAAGTGTTACCGGATGTGTTATATAACAGATAAAATGGTTTACTGCTGTTCGTACACTTTTCAGCTTCACCACATGTAGGTATTTCCTTTTAATTTATTTTATTTATTTTCTTTTTCAAAATCATTGATGCATTATTGATAATATAACAGCTATTTTTCGTGTCATTTTTCATATTTTGACAGACAATTGCATGTCATTTTTTTAGGGGTGACCCCAAATAGTCGAAGATTCGATGCATCGATATGCAGAGCCGGATTCGACCACCGATCTCACGGTCGAATCTTCGCGGGTGTTACGAAACGAGGATCATACCATTTCGGCAATATGGGGGTACTCAATATTTTAAAGACGTGTCGTGGCGCTGAACTGAGCTAAGCATCGGTGTGCGGCCCCTTTAAGGGCGCGGAGCTTCGCACCGCGCCTTTAAAATGACAACTCGTTCAATGAGTGTACACACACCGGCGGTCGCTCCGCAGCCACTAAGGAAGTTGATTAAAATCCTGCCGCACCACAGAGCGCTTTCGTGTAGCTCATATTCAAAACTGAGCATTTTAATTCAAATGTTTCATTCATCGACAGACACAAGTACTTGTTTTTGAGATCTATCAGTACTCTAAATTACAAAAATTGCATATGCATATTGAGCTTTTTTCACTGTTAAAGACTTGGATTCCCATGCTAAACATAGACAAAGTAAAACAATAAATTTAAAAAAGTTGGATGTTTGATGGAGTATTTCTGAAAATACTCCTTCCGGTTTCGCATAAGTTGCGTAAAGTTTTTTATTTTTTTCCAAGTATGGGTCTATTAGACGTCAGATATGGTGGAATGTCCTTGTACGGGCCATACGGGATCATCTCCTGGATGGACGCATACGCACGACTAGAGCTAGAGCGCAAATGCTTTAGGGAAGTCGTCCCTAGCCACAGGACTTCAAGAGATCAACAATGTCACCAAAGAAGTGTGTTTTAGTTGTCAGGGCAAGACAGCCCTGTACAGTTTCCCAAAAAACCCAGCATCAATGGGACAGTGGATGGAGTTTGCTTTTCCGGAGCTGCAACTGAGTTGTGCGAGAGTTTTTGTGTGTTCCCTGCATTTCTTTGACGATGGTTTATAAACAAGTTACAGTTCAACTCCGGATTTGTAGCTCGTCTAATGCTGAAGGATGGAGCGATTCCAGCGATTAAGGTTCACAGTCGTATGTTGGAAGCAGGCGGTGAGTAAAACTTCTTCAAATGTCTTTGAGTTGTTAGCCATCGACTCATTCATTGAAATGCTCTACTATTCCATAATTTTTCTATGTAAATGCACACTAGTCTAACGTGTAGAAAATGGCATACAATAGTCAAATTACGTCCTCATTAGGGCTGGGATAAACGATTATTTTTTTAAACGATTAATCTAGCGATTATTTTTTCGATGCATCGATTAATCTAGCGATTAATTTTTCCTGTCCGATTCGGTTACGATTCGATTACCGATTATCTCCCCATTAATTGCCTAATAGCAATTTATACATGTTGATTTAATTATCTGAATGAAAAAACGAATTCCTTAACATTGCAATATATGTTTATTGCTCTTAAAATTCCAAAGTAAGACTATACAAGAGCAATGCATTCAATAAAACCTTGAAAACATAAAGTAGGCTACACACACACACACACACACACACACACACACACACACACAAATAAATAAGTATAAACCTACAACAAAGAAACATATTATACGATTTTTCTATGTATGCAACTCAGCCTACAGGCTATGCCCATCGATTAAATATCAACAAGTTGGTTAATCAAATCCAGGGACACACTGCAAGCGTGAGCGTCTCGGCTGCGTGGCGTGTCCGTTTTTGTTTCGGCTCCCATGTTAACAGGTTGGCGTTTGCACACTGCCTGTGACGCGCGGAAAACGCGTGCATGCTAGAAATAGAAGAGCGCCTATTTTTCACGTGTGTTGGGAGCGTCTCCAGGCAAAATAGAATAGGAAAAGATGTTTATATATCATTTTGACACAAATACATATTATTAAATTACATTTTCATGTTTGAAAGTCTGTAGGTTTACATAAATGCAGATATAGGCCCAATTGTAATAATTAAAAATGTCAATTATCGATTTTGAAATATTGCAACTGTCAATACAGAACGAAATATTCTGTAGCCTATTTTGCCGTCAACACCAGATATGTGGCTACTGCCGACGTTTTCTTTGCTGTATCAGTAGGCTATTTATGTTTAACATTAGGAATAGGGCTTCCCTCCGCATCAATAGCAGCAGCAGCGGCGCGTCAGACACGCTTCTAGTGTGCAGAGGCAGAGAAAACGCCACGCAGCCCCGTGGCTGACCCGCAACAGAAACGCCACGCGCATCCGCGGCATGACAGTGAAAACAGTTACATGTAGAGTGCATTATGGGCGCCAATATTCCGTTTAAAACCGGAATAGTCCTGGGATGAAACTGCTCACTTAGAGGATGGGTACCCTCGGTCACAGACTAGACATTGAACATTTTAAATTTAAAGCAGCTTATTATGTAGGTAGCCAATGTGTCCGATGCTTTCACTTGATGCAAACATTTGTTTTTGTGATTAAAATACATCAAATATTACCAAAACATCTGTCTTCCTGTGTGCAGAAATTTGTTTATGTAGCCGTGACAACAAAACGCGTGCGCGCATGCCTGTGATGCTCCGTGTGCACCGCGCGCCAACCCCATAGACTGGCCAACCCGCAAGCCTTGCACTTCTGAAAGTCTGAGGAGCCACTTGAGTTGCTACCATAGATATACATAATAAATAATATACTTAATTACATAATATACTTTATTATGTACATCTATGGTTGCTACTACTCTCCGGCGCCGCCATCTTTATTTTGAGTCTGACGAATCGACGCGCATATTTTGCGTCGACGTATTTTTTGCGTCGACGTCATCGATGACGTTGACGCGTTGTCCCAGCCCTAGTCCTCATAAACCACGAATAAACACACACAAATGTTGTAAAACTCCCGAGCATGACAAGCCGCTAAGCATAAGTTATATAAGTTACAGTACATACCATTGAGAGTCCTGCAGTAGTCATGGTTGCTGCTTCTCCTGTTCAATTTCAGCCTCTAGATCTGATTCTGGATCATTTATGAATCGGAATGATCTCAATGGTTTATTTAGGATAACTTATTTCTTCCACGATTAAGGATATCAGCACTTGTAGCCGAGTGCTCATCATTCTTTAGCTCCGCCCACACGATACGCCTCCAGCCAATATAATAAAACTAAATACTATTCAGAGATATGAAGGATGCAATACTACTCAATAGGTACTCAAGATTGACATGAGAATGACTGAAACTTATGTGTGTTTCACCCCCCCCCCAACTGTAAAAATAAAAATGCAAATAGTACATGGCAAAAAAACATGGAAGAACCCTGCTGTATGTCCAAAAAGCATGGAAGAACCACACTGTATGTCAAAAAAAACATGGAAGAACCATGCTATATGTCCAAAAAGCATGGAAGAACCACACTATATGTCCAAAAAACATGGAAGCACTATGGAACATGTCCAAACAAAACAGGGTAATACCATGTCCAAATAAAAGGTAAACATTATAGTGAATTATTAGCGTTTGACTTTTAAGTGTTTGGTCGTCACTGCTGTGTATTCTCGATTCCCACTCTTTGATATGAACCTGTGTGGTTTGACCACACTATGTAGCTAGAGGCTTCACTGGTGTGTGTGTGTGTGTGTGTGTGTGTGTGTGTGTGTGTGTGTGTGTGTGTGTGTGTGTGTGTGTGTGTGTGTGTGTGTGTGTGTGTGTGTGTGTGTGTGTGTGTGTGTGTGTGTGGGAGGGGGGCATGTTTATGTGACATATGAGGACACAAACGTGTATAATGACATGGGTATGACATAGGTATTACAAGGAGAGGCTGAAATATGTGGACATTGTCATGTCCATGCCATGTCCCCACTTTTCAAAATGCTTATAAATCATACAGGATGAGTTTTTTTAGAAATTAAAAGTGCAGAATGTTTCCTGTGATTGATGGGTTTAGGGGCAGTGTAAGGGGATAGAAAATACGGTTTGTACAGTATAAAAACTATTAAGCCATTGTCCCCATACGTCAAAAAAAAAAAAAACCGTGCGTGTGTGCGTGTGTTCCTTGTTCAGGATTAGTCCAGTGTGCGTGTGTGTGTGTGTGACCAATGAGGGTGGGAATGTTATCTCAAGCACTGATCCATGAGTTTGTCAGAAAACAGAGTGGAAATCTGTTTGTTTAATTTGAGGTCTCACTTTCTGAAAAAATTAAAAGACCATAGCTCTTTAGAAAGGGAATAGAAAAATATTTATGATCCTTTGTTCCTTGGATATGTATTTTTAACAACATGGTCAGTAAGACTAATACAATTATTATAAATGTATTGAGCTATCATGTAGTTATGTAATGCTGATTGAAAAACTATGGTTGGGAATCTTCTTTTGTATATTATTTTAAAGAACCTCTTTCCAAATGCACCACCTGAACGCACACTGACTCATGTGTACTCGTGTCACTGCGGGGACCCAAAATGAACCTATAAATCATACATATTTAGTTTTTTTGAAGATGTAGAAATGCAGAATGTTTCCTGTGATGGGTAGGTTTAGTGGCAGGGGCAGTGTAATGGGATAGAATTTACAGTTTGTACAGTATAAAAACCATTACATCTACGGAGAGTCCCCACAAAGATAGCGAACCAGACGTGTTTGTGTGTGTTTGTTTATTTCAGCATAAACAAAGCCACACCTATTATTTGAAAGTTAAATATGACACTAAATATCATTACATTAATCCTAACCAAGCACAAAACAGAACATACCTAGAACACAATAATAAACAGAGAGAGCCCTGCAAACTTACAAAACAGGTCAACGCTTACAGGACAAGTTACCCATCATGATTACCTCTCCAATACAATAATAAAGTGAATTGTGTCCTTTTTTCCCTTTTTTTTATTATGTGCACTGCTAAATGGTTCACACCAATACCACAAAAGTGCATTAAGAAAGTAAATAGGATTTCAAATCTATTCCACAAAATTCACTCTTCAAAAAATTACCAAAAATATAAAAATCATATGAAATAGAGAAAGCTGGGTACATGTAACACGAACAAGTGAACTACACACAATGCAAACTGAAAGCTGGACATGAATAATAATTCAGAAAATAAACCACCTAATCTGGACCACTTTACTGTCTCAGGATTAGCCCAGTGAACTGTGTGTGTGTGTGAGTATGAGAGAGAGAGAGAGAGGTCGGGTCAGGCTCACACACTCTGCCCTGAAGACCCTGCCATGAAATGAAATCCCTTTAATCTGTCATCACCTGCAGAGAGGTGTGGAGTGGAACGTGCAATATCTGCCTGTGTGTGTGTGTGTGTGTGTGTGTGTGTGTGTGTGTGTGTGTGTGTGTGTGTGTGTGTGTGTGTGTGTGTGTGTGTGTTCCTTGTTTAGCAATACTTGTGAGGGCACAAATGTCCTCACTTATATAGTAAAACATGAAAACAACCCACTAGTGAGGACATTGGACTGGTCCTCACTAGTTTAAAAGGCTTATAAATCGGCCAAATCAAGTCTTTATTTAAATCTATTGCTTTGCACATGTTTCTGTGATAGGTAAGTTTAGGGACAGGGGTTGGGTTAGGGGATAGAAAATATAATTGACCTGATATAAAATCAATGAAAGTTAATGTAATGTCCTCACTAATATAGTGTGTGTGTGTTCCATTTTTATTTAGACTGACAATACTGATGGATATTTGGTGTAGCAAGCAATACAGGTCTGCAAAGCAATACGAGATAACTGAGGCTTTTTAAGTAGTTGATCATTTGTCCTAAATTGTGTTTTAGTGACAAAGGCCGTTGTGGAGAATCTATCGTATTCTGTAGCATTACTAGTCTAAAATCTTCTACCAGACCCCTATCCCTATGTTTAATGTTATAACAACTCACAAAACAAGACATACATGCATACACACACACTTTCAAAATCAATAGACAACATTTTTCATGCAGGCATATCATGCGTCACCTTCTGAGCTAGTTCGGATATGTGGGCATTTGTGACTTTGAGGTTGTCCATTTGGCTTAAACGACGCACCACCTCTGCGGTTTTGCCTAGTTCACTTAGGTATACTACACTAAAAATAAATCTGCCATTATTTAAAGCCACAATTTAAAAAATTTTTGACACTTAACGTCGTTAAATCATGATGCCTAATTTCGCTTGAGCTTCGCTTCACTTGAGCTTTTATTATGCCGCAGACGGCCTGAAGTCTCGAAACTTAATGAATCAGCGTATCGATTCATGATTCGGCTCGCGTATCAAACCGCCAAACTGCTGAAATCATGTGACTTTGGACTTTCAAGCTCCGAGACTTCAGAAAGCTGTTTTGAAATCATCCATCTCTTTAGAAGTCGTAATTTTGTTTTGTTTTTATTGGGGGGTTTTTGGCGCACAAAAAACTATTCTCGTAATTACTGTAGAACCACTGTAGTGCGATGGACTTTGTAACGACATCTTTAGTACATTTTATAGGTCTTGAGAGAGGAAATGACATTGGTGTCAATGAAAGCCTTTCAGAGCCATCTGATTTAAACAAAAATATCTTCATTTGTGTTCCGAAGATGAACAAATGTCTTACTGGTGTCGAAGGACATGAGGGAACGACATGACAGAAATTTCTTTTTTGGGTGAACTAACCCTTTAAAGTGTCTTTGGGGTTTCCATGGATTCTACAAAATCAAACCACAAATTGAGGGTAATGTGGGTATGATGTAATTGATATGTGATTCACGCATATCTGTGTCCTAGTTAAAATGCTTATTTTTCTGTTTGAAAATTCTTGGAAACATTTGGGATAATGCAAGTACACAAGTCAACAAAACATATAAACGTTCTAGTGGTTTTGGATATTTTAAGTGAAAAAAAATCTTACATATTGTGCCTTGAAACATCCCATGCTGTTTTGTTGCACATCTACCATATGTATGTATGTATGTATGTATGTATGTATGTATGTATGTATGTATGTATGTATGTATGTATGTATGTATGTATTTGCTGTACATATACACACAGAGATCCCATATACTCATGTTTATCCTGCCATTTTTCAATTTTATTTTTGAATCTGAACACAAAGATTTCAGAACAGTTGTCTGAAAAAGAGCTGTATAAAAAGTCATACCAGTTTCTACCAAGTCATGACAGTTCTACCAAGCACCTCCTTCAGAAACACACGTGCACTTCTCATGATGCCTCTAAACTGTTCAGATATTTTTTTTAAACAGCAACTTGTACAAATGCGATTGGCCCACTGAATCAAAAACAAACACCTTATGGGATCCCATAATCGTATCAAGCTGAATTTTTTGAATTAGTTCAAAGATGTTGAAAATAAAGTGATAAACCACACAGAATGAGGGGGAAGGAGAGAAGAAACAGAATTTCAGGCAGAAAAGAGCCATGTTCTTTGGCGACATGGCAAGCCCGCAATTTCCTGTGAGTGAGAGGAAAGGAGACGTGTGGGGGCGAAACACTAGGTGAAACAGCGTGTGAAGTGACACCACTGCTACTGTCTTCCTCCGAAAGAGAAAGGTAGGCTCATCCTGTCTTGAGTAGAGAGGTTAAATTGTGTTGATGTGTGGGCGGGTTTATTCTGCCATCCTGTCAAAGGTGATGTCAGATCTGGCTGAGTGGGTGCAATAACAGTGGTGAACAGCCAAAAACACAGACATACAAACACAGGTACGCACACAGTTATATGATACATACTCAATGGTGTACACAATTGTACACAGAACGCTGTTGATATTTAAAGCACATTAAAATAATTTTCCACCAGCATCATTGAAAAAGTAACGCTTTGAGGTGTTACAAGATTTGAATTATATCCCATTTACATATTCCGGTGACCATTGTATTGCTCTTTATCAACACAAGAGATTTGTTTGACCGTTTTGTCTTCTAAGATTCCTGACTGATGAATAATGAATATTATATATATATATATATATATATATATATATATATATATATATATATATATATATATATATATATATATATATATGATGTGAATGTATGGAAACATTTTTATTATATTAAAAAATATTTAAGAAAAAAATGTAAGCATGAAATTACAACCCTACACTTAACTGTCAGTGGGGCATACAAGCAGAACATAAAAAAATTAACAAATTGGATTTTATGACATGAAAAAAAATCATCTCTCTTTATTTTTTGGTTGAATGGCAATGCACGGTATATATCCTGGTATTTTCTACGTTTATTTCACATCCTGCCCAATGAATTAAACAATGTTGATATTGAAGGCTATAAACAAATTATAATTGCTATAAACAATTAATGTAAACGTATATAGACTATGCAATACATTATGCGCAAAAAGGGGTTTACAATCTAAAAACAAAATTAATACATTTTGGTTTTAAATTCACTAAACTAAAAATTTTATAAAAACAAAAGCATATAAGAATATATTTGATTACCCCATTATAATGGTCACTTTCATAAAATTCACCGTAAAAAATAAAAATAAAAAATAAGTTACCTGGTTGCCTTAAAATTGAGTTCATTGAAATTAAAAATTTGAGTAAATACAATGGCATTTTTTGACAACCTTTGTTAAAATATTATTAAAAGATTTTGTCTTATTAAAAGTGTATTGGGTAATTGTGTGCATTTTATTTGTGAGGACATTTAAAAAAAAAAAAATTATGTGGTTCAGATACAATAATATTTTGAGTTTCTATTTATAAAACCAATTACCTTCATTGTATCAACTCAAATTTTTAATTTTAATATACAGGAAATTATGGCAACCAGGTTACTTACTTTTTTATGTTAAACCAACATTTTTTTTTCAGTGTACTTGCATATGGCACACTTATTCTCCAACAACCAATATTTTAGAAATATGTATATTTAAGTAAGAATTATTGTGTTCCTATTCTATTTTGCGCCATCTGTTTGTCGCGGAATGGAGGCTGTCTACCTCCATTTTCTCTATATTCACTGAAGCATTGCTAAGTTACACGTAAAAACTGTAGAATAGACGAATCGAATCATAACTGACAACTCAAAAGTCAATTTATCTGTAAAAGGAACAGGCTACGATATTCTTATCTTGGCAAACAGAGCTAATTAGTGGTTTAAAAAGGCCTAGCGTACGGGCTTGAACTGTGGCCAGAACCTTGGCTGCACTTATTAGCCTTTTAATGATCTTTAACCCGTATTTATGATTAGACTCCCTCGCATTTCAAATAACTGTAAATAATGCTGTGAATGTGTGCTCTGTAGGTGTAAAATCAAATGGATGGGAAGACAAGAGTGCAAAGGAGCAATATATGGCAGGCGTGATTGTCAGGCATGAAATTGAACACCAAGCACCTCTTAAAATTGTCAAAATGACTATTTTCTACCACATCATTGTATTAAACAGCCACTCAGCTCTGTTTGAAAGATCTCTGCAGGTTATGTTTACAGTTGGCAGACGATGCATTTCTTTTCCGTAAGCTATTAATAGGTGTGGTTAAGAGCATGTTTGCTGCTGGTGTGTGGGCTTTGAACTCTTTAAACTGCATTTGTGTTACCAACAACTTGTGCTACATGTCATCTACAGAATCACAGATACTAGCACTGATGGGGAACATTACTTTGAAAAGTAACAAGTTTCTTTAGATAGCTAGACAGATATAGATCCTATCTATCTATCTATCTATCTATCTATCTATCTATCTATCTATCTATCTATCTATCTATCTATCTATCTATCTATCTGTCTGTCTGTCTGTCTGTCTGTCCATCCTTGATCATCCTGTCTGTCAGTCTATCGAGCAATCTTTCCATCGAACATCTATCCACCCTTCCATCATCCTGTCTGTCTCTCTATCTGTCCATTTAACATTATTCCATCATCCTGTCTGTCAGCTCTATCTATCTATCTATCTATCTATCTATCTATCTATCTATCTATCTATCTATCTATCTATCTATCTATCTATCTATCTATCTATCTATCTATCTATCTATCTATCTATCTGTCTGTCTGTCTGTCTGTCTGTCTGTCTGTCTGTCTGTCTGTCTGTCTGTCTGTCTGTCCATCCTTGATCATCCTGTCTGTCAGTCTATCGAGCAATCTTTCCATCGAACATCTATCCACCCTTCCATCATCCTGTCTGTCTCTCTATCTGTCCATTTAACATTATTCGATCATCCTGTCTGTCAGCTCTATCTATCTATCTATCTATCTATCTATCTATCTATCTATCTATCTATCTATCTATCTATCTATCTATCTATCTATCTATCTATCTATCTATCTATCTATCTATCCATCCATCCATCCATGATCATCCTGTCTGTCAGTCTATCAATCAATCTTCCATCTAACAACTATCCATCCTTCCATCATCCTGTCTGTCTCTCTATTTCTCCATCTAACATTTATCCATCATTCCATCATCCTGTCTGTCTGTCTATCTATCTATCTATCTATCTATCTATCTATCTATCTATCTATCTATCTATCTATCTATCTGTCTGTCTGTCTGTCTGTCTGTCTGTCTGTCTGTCTGTCTGTCTGTCTGTCTGTCTGTCTGTCCATCCTTGATCATCCTGTCTGTCAGTCTATCGAGCAATCTTTCCATCGAACATCTATCCACCCTTCCATCATCCTGTCTGTCTCTCTATCTGTCCATTTAACATTATTCCATCATCCTGTCTGTCAGCTCTATCTATCTATCTATCTATCTATCTATCTATCTATCTATCTATCTATCTATCTGTCTGTCTGTCTGTCTGTCTGTCTGTCTGTCTGTCCATCCTTGATCATCCTGTCTGTCAGTCTATCGAGCAATCTTTCCATCGAACATCTATCCACCCTTCCATCATCCTGTCTGTCTCTCTATCTGTCCATTTAACATTATTCGATCATCCTGTCTGTCAGCTCTATCTATCTATCTATCTATCTATCTATCTATCTATCTATCTATCTATCTATCTATCTATCTATCTATCTATCTATCTATCTATCTATCTATCTATCTATCTATCCATCCATCCATCCATCCATGATCATCCTGTCTGTCAGTCTATCAATCAATCTTCCATCTAACAACTATCCATCCTTCCATCATCCTGTCTGTCTCTCTATTTCTCCATCTAACATTTATCCATCATTCCATCATCCTGTCTGTCTGTCTATCTATCTATCTATCTATCTATCTATCTATCTATCTATCTATCTATCTATCTATCTATCTATCTATCTGTCTATCTATCTATCGTTATTCTGAAGTCTGCTTTCACTATCAACACTCAAAGTTTATGAAAAACAGATCACTCACATTACAGAAATTCAGTTTAGCTATCATCAACTTCCTGTCACTCTCTATGTGTATTATCTATCACCCAGTGTGTCATTTATCAACACTACTGGCAAGTAGGTGTACCTTGTTTTGTTTTTTAGAATCCATGTTTTCATATTTATATAAAGTAACTGTATACTGTCTTTATTTAATGTGTCACTAAGTTAATGTGTGATTAAGTTTTACAGTTAAAACCACAGGAAAAAGTGGTCAACTTGTCTCAGCAAACATGTGAAAATGGACAGTGTTGATGGTAAAGGGCCCCTTAACACCTTTAGGTGCTTGCATGCTCACCTACACACACACAAAAACGCCTCGGCTAACAGTTTTTCTACTGTACTACGTCAAATCACTTTCCATTTTATTTCATTTCGACCTTAATTTTGGCGTTCTTGCAACACAAAAGCAATCATGCATGAATTTCATAGCATATAATAAAACATGACAGGTGATTACAAAGCAAACAAATAGTCTTTCAGCCACACACACCTATAAGACCACAACGATATTAGCATCAGGGTATTCGTTCGTGTGAAAAGGTCACGGCCTGAAGCGAGACTTCTGGGAGCACACAAAGTGCACTAACGTTCTCCAAAACCGGCTTGCCTCGGGTGGTGCGTACGTGTTGAAGCAGCGGGACAGTGTCATTCTGAAAGCACTTTCACAATACTTCACTATGAAGTGGCAGCAGAGCGTGGTATGCACACACACACACACACGCATTTCAAGTAGTTATGTGTGTTAGTAATACCAATAACACTGTTAGCATGCTAGCTAACAAATGTAGAAGAACAACATTTGCTACATCGTTTGATTATCACCATAATCTGTCTGCTTGACTTGTGTTACAATCTTTCCCATCTAACACTGATGTTTATGATAATCAGTGATCAGATAAGAGATGATTGGCTGTGGCCGGCGCTGCTAATTTCACACACCCAACCCAGTGGTAGGAAATACTGCTAAGGCAGTTTACACCACATAAATTTGCTCTTAGCTGATTGCAATTCACTCGCTCGCCATCTTCCGAACTATAATCTAAAACCACACTAGCTAAAACGAACAAACAAATAAACAAAACCTCAAAGTTGTAACTTAGTCTGAGAACATTAATGTGTGCGCCAGCCTAGCGGCAGGATTAAAATAGCAAACAGCCTGTGAGTGGAAAGTACATTAGAGTTGAACATCATCTTTTTCTCTCTCACACACAACTTAAGGTGCAGTTAGTACATTAATGCACACACACAAACACACTTCATGAGGGTTGTGCTGAGAGTGTATTTTCCCATCGTCCAAGCACTGCTAGTGTTTAGAGTGTAAACAAGCGTGTGTGAGAAAATCACCACGGGGCTTTAGCTTTGCATTTTTAGGGGGGAAAGCAATGCTGGTACACACATACACACCCACACACACACACACACACACACACACCTTGAGTTCAAAGGAACTATCTTTATATGTGTACTTGTGTACTCATTTGGTGGAGCCAGTCTAGATTGACCAAGTTAGTTACTTACTATCCAAAGACTACTCTGGGGTAAATTATATTTCATTAGGGTAATTGCATAAGTGCCCTACACTCTCTGAAGCTCATTAAGATGTGTGTGTTTGATAAACATGTTCTCTGGCTTGCTAACTTCATAAAGACCAATACTAATGGGAAACATGACAAGAGTAGCACTCCCTCAACCAATAAAATAACCATCAGTTATGATGACATCACAATTACCCTTCTGATAATTAGACAAAATGTCCATATGCAATAGCTTAGGACATCTTTAGTAATTTTCTCAGACCAAAATTTGTATTTAAACATATAACTATATAACACACTTAGAACAAAGAGTGGGGCTATGTGAGATCATGGACCACAAATCCTGTCATAACGGTCACTTTTTTGACTTCTCAAAAAACACGTTCCATTGTTGCATGGTTTGTTAGGATATGACAATATTTGGCCGAGATACAACTATTGGAAAATCTGGAATCTAAGGGTGCAAAACAAATTATATCATTTATCTAAATATTGAGAAAATTGCCTTTAAATTTGTCCAAATGAAGTCCTTAAACAATATATATTACTACCATTATAATAGGAAACTTACAAAATATCTTCATGGAACATGACCTTTACTTAATACTCTAATGATTTTTGGCATAAAAGACAATTCAGCGTGTATATATTATATATATATATATATATATATATATATATATATATATATATATATATATATATATATATATATATATATATATATATATATATATATATATATATATATATATATATATATATATATATATAGGATCAGTGAAAAGTTTACTTTAATCAAAGGGTGCCATAGATATTTTTAAATGTTGAGGGATATTTTCTTGTTGGTTCTCATTGTCCTTGTATTGCATAATAAATCAGAAATCCCCATAAATATAATTGCAGATTTTCAAATTCTATAGTGCAAAATTTCACGATGTCTCAATATAAAGATCTTAAATAATACAACTTTTGAGAGGGGTGTGTCAACTACATGAAAAACCTATTATATATATTTAATTATATTCAATTTATGTTATTTCTTCTTGAATGTTATATGCATTACCAAACAATTCGTTTTTCTTTCACCTGTGAGTTTAAGTGTTTCACACAAAAAAAATCCACCTGCATTTCCATATCACACCTGCTACTTTCTGATGCATGATGGAAAGCTAACTTTAACATTGCCCCTTCCTTGTGTGTCATTTGCCACGATCATGTGTGTGAACTGCACTGATGCCAATCCGCCATTTATACACATTAAGTCATTCTTGAAAAGGAAGGGCCAGTGAGATGACTACATGAGGTTGTATGGCAATTGCGCTAAGTATTGTTTGGACGGCTAGCTGGGTCATTACAACACAGGAAGGCACCAGGAAGCTCTGACTCGCTCATTCCAGGAGCATTTATGATAAATGGGCTAGCAAATGTGAGGAGAACTGCCACGTTTCTTAGAAAGGCCCAAACTTCAGAGTACACACACACACACACACACACACATACACACACAATAGTTTTAATGGACGGATGTCATGTTTAGATTAGCCACATTACAGCAACTCAATACACACGTTTTGAACATTAAAATGTCCCTCATTAGTTTTATCAGATGAATCTTTTTTTTCTAGCTCAGTCCATTTGGGTGGAAAGTAATATTACCACACCCATCACACTGAAAGCAATCTGACAAGAAATTTAGTGAAATACCTCAGTAGGCAAAGGAAACAAGTCCAATGATGGAGGAAACAGTAGGAATGTGTTCTCAACAGTTCAAAGATTGGAAGACATTATTTAAAGGGATATTTTACCTCCAAAACGGAAATGAGTCTTTATTTACTCACCCTCAGGTTGTTTCACACCCTGCGACTTTTGTTTTTTTTCCATGGAACACAGAAGGAGAAATTCAGAGTATCTTTCCCGCTCTTTTCCATATGACGCAAGCAAATCGTAGCCAGGGTCTGCCAAAGCTGCAAAAAAGACAAATTAGCTTAAAAGTAGTATACTTTTAAGTAGTCCGTTTTTGCAATCAATCAATCAATCAATCATTAAATCAATGTATTTTGCAATACTGATTAGCATTATATTAGCCTACTTATTGCATGGCTGCTAATACATAAATTCATATCAAAATAGCTTTATTAAATGGATTGCTTATTTGATCACTATGTGGACTCAAATGAGTTCCCAGTACTCATAAATATTTGTTTTTAAACCGCAATGGTTTTAAGGCAACAGTTTTCCTCAAATGTCTTGAGTTACTTTAACTCAATGGGTTTTACAGTGATTTTTTTGTTGTATGGTTAAAGGTGTTGATCATTGCTCAAAATACCATACAAGTCATACAGGTTTGGAATGACATGAGAGAAGAGATTAATGATGACAGTGTTTTTATTTTTGGGTGAACCATCCTTTTAAATAGTGCTGAGTGTGTTGTTGCATTAGAATTCAGGTGAGGCACAAATACAGCAGACACAGATTCTGTCTTCTCCTCATTGTAATGCGCACAGCCTCACGACGGCATAATGATTTACATTTCAACTGTTTTCAAGAGCTCAACTGCCTTAAAAGCTGATGAGTGACTGGGAAGAATGAGAGAGCGAGAAACAACGCAAACTGGAAAATCTAGTTGTGGTGCCAAAAGTTTGCATACTGCCAACTCCTCTTTTTTTTTTTTAACGAAAGGGGGTTTCTCTGACTCTAATCACGCCTGCTGATCAATTCCAGACTAGTAATTCCAGCATGTAACAGCTTTTTAATAGCTGAGCATTGATGAGTTTATCCACCCAGCACACAGACATTTGCTTCAGGATACAGAAACAGAAGCTATACCAACAAAGGCAGTCTGGTAACACTGTAAACACACACAAGTTCTCTTATATAGCCATCTAAATGAGGACAATCCCATAGACTTTTACTGCCTTTTTAAAACGGTTAAATATATAAACTACACATTAACTGATTCTGCTTCAAACCATTTTGAATTTTTCACCTTGAATCATTTTGTTAATTGTTTTCAAGGACGAGGATGTTTCTCAGTTGATATCGGTCTTTGTTCTACAAGCAACAGATGCCTTTAGATGCCTTTAAATAACAGTTCGACTGGATGCATGTATACATGTTCCCCGTCTGCAGTGGTCAGTATCTATCAAAAGTGTTCCCAAGGAAGGAACCAGCGACAGGGTCATGGCCAAGGCTCATTGAGGCGCGTGGGTCTACTTTTTGTGGCCCATGTGGTCTGATCAGACAGTTGAGCTACTGTAGCTCAAATTGCTCAAGAAGTTAATGCTGGTTCTGATAGAAAGGTGTCCGAATACACAGTGCATCGCAGTTTGTTGAGTATGGTGCTGCATGGCCGCAGGTTAGTCAGGGTGCCTATGCTGACCCCTGTCCACTGCCGAAAGCACCAACAGTGAGCATCAGAACTGGACCACATACCAATGAAAGAAGATGACCTGATCTGTTGAATTATGTTTTCTTTTACATCACAAGGATTGCTGCCTGGGTGTACCTGGGGAACACATGGCATCAGGCTTCACTATGGGCAAGATTAAGGCAAGTTTGTGAAGACAGTGTGATGCTTTGGGCAATGTTCTGCTGGGAAATTTTGGGTCCTGCCATCCATGTGGATGTTACTTTGACACGTACCGCCTACCTAAGCATTGTTGCAGACCATGTACACCCTTTCATGGAAACGGTGTCTGTGGCCTCTTTCAGCAGGATAATGTGCCCTGCCATAAAACAAAAATGGTTCAGGAATGGTTTGAGGAGCACAACAAGTTTGAGGTGTTGACTTGGCTTCCTAATTCCCCAGATCTCAATTAAACCGAGCATCTGTGGGATGTGCTGAACAAACAAGTGCGATTCATGAAGCCCCAACCTTGCAACTTACAGGACTTAAAAGGATATGCTGCTAACATCTTGGTGCCAGATCAGGGGTCTAGTGGAGTCCATGCCTCGAAGGGTCAGGGCTGTTTTGGCAGCAAAAGGGGGATCAACACAATATAAGGAAGGTGGTCATAACGTTATGCCTGATTGGTGTATACATTTTCCCTGTTGTCATTACCACAAAAAAAGTTTTAATAATAATAATAATAATAATAATAATAATAATGACGATATGGTATTTATTTTGTTATTATTAATGAAAATGTATTATATTAAATTAATTATAATATAAATATATTTATATTTACTGATTTACAATACGATAATTAACTATTATTCTCTATTGCAAAGACATAGTTACCTTTAATCATTTTTAAAGTTACTGTGTCACAACAACGGTGTCATTGGATGAGTAATCCATTCTTATTTTTTCATACTGTTTATAGTTGAGCAGGGTGAACAACATACCTGATAATTCATGGGTTTGACACCTAACTGTGTGGTGACTAAGTTAGGTGACAAAAGGTCTATGAGACAATGGTTTGTACGGTTTAATATGTGATTCTGGGGTGAACCGTCAAATGTAGGTGCTGGATGAGGGTGTGTATGTGGTTTAGATATCTAAAGGTTTCCAGTGATGGTCTCAAACCAACCAAAAGTGTGTGAGAGTTTGCGCAGTGAAGTGTGCAAGGTGAACCCCTTTGTTGGGGTTTCTGTCAAACCATATGCCTACTCTTTATACACTAACATCGACCAAAATGGGCCTGTTCTACACACACACACACACACACAAACAGACAGACAATATCGACACAGCTGCTTGTTCATGACTTTGATGCTCTTTACACAATGTCTAGATGGCCACATATTTCACATATTTTGCAAGTCAAGATGCATGTTTGGAGGGCCAGTGACATATGCTGGTCACACACACATGATTTCACACAATGGCAGGTTAACCTTTGAACTTAACAACCCTTTAGCACTCTGAAATTCAACAACATGAAAAATTACATTTCTCAACTTTGTATCTACATTATCTGGTTAATTCAAGTCCAAATTATTATTTAATATTACTAATTATTATGAGTCAACTTTACTACTCTGGTTATACAAAAAATATGCAATAAAGTACTATTCATTCATAAAAAGTATGCACAAACATTTGTGTAGACACTAATGAGTAATATATATATTATATGAGTAACACACTGAATATATGTAATTGTTTAATCTTGATCATTTATGTGCATATGTTCTTTGTTGAGGTTCATTTGAATATTGAATTTATGTTCATTTAATCGCATCTACAAATGAGAATAATTAGTTTTAATATTTATTATTTAAATAGCTAAATATAAGAAAATAAGAAAAAATATGATTAATATTATATATGGTCATATATAATGTATATTTATAGATTAAAAATATATTAATACATTAACTTTACATGACAGCATTTGAAGTGTAAACTTTAAGTGTGTGCGTGCGTGTGTGTAATTTTACACTTTGAATAATATCTGCAAATACCATAATCATCATAAATAACCATGTTGACATATTAACCATTTTATTAGTGTATTCATTTAGATAATAGATTTCTGAAAAAATGGTATTTACAACGCAATTTTAAAAAGTGAAAATGTAATTCACTAATATTTTGAATTTAAATAAAAAGTAGTAAAAAGACAAAACTGCTACAAATGTATTAGTTGCCGAATAAAAAGGCATATTATAATTTATCGAAATGTTGAAATAATCCCACTCTACATTGCGCAAATAATGCAAATAATTATGCAAACTGGATCCATTCACCATCACAAAGGTAGTGAAGTCAGATTTCAGTGATTGTTGGATCCATCCAACAACAACAAAAAAAGGAGAAAGAATGTGGCAAAGCCTGAGGGATGAAGAGTACCTCGGGGAGAAACGGCTAAATACCTTCCCTTTGAAAGAGCTTCTAGATTGTGGTCCTCGCGTGGACCACCTTTGATTTCCAAAGTTCAAAAGCCTATGGGCTTCACAAACAATACAACTACACCCAAGAGAAAAACACACAAACACACACAAAAAAAACCCTGACCCCCTCCCTCATTTGAAAGGGGTACATGCCCCCCTCCAGGCAGGCTCTATTCATCCAGCATGTATCTGACTCATTAGGGCTATTAGCATGGGTGAGACGAGGCGGGGTAATTTATCTAATCCTGCTGTGAGGACACACAGACACATGGAAGGAGACAGATACAGGGCTCACACAGGTCATGGCACCATTGTGGTCTTGTTAAACCAAGATTTATTACAACAGTTACAATTATGACACACACAAACTTTAATGTCATGTTAATGTTTAATATGCAGTTGGTGCACTGCCATTTTGATTGACATGCAGGTTAGAAACAGGTTAGCAAACTAAGTAAGCACTTTGTGTACAGGACAGACATAAAAGAGGTTATGAAATGTATCAGATGGAATGTACTAAAACAAAACAAAAAAGCATTTAACACAGAGATTGTGTAACGACTGCAAGTGTTTTCTCTACATGTGCAGATGTATATTTCTTTATTATTTCTTTACATTCTTTGCAATATCAATGTACGAACAATTTTAAAGTATCACTTCAAGTACAAATGTTTCAAGAAGTATTCAAGTACAAATGTTTATATACACAATATTTTCCCATTTCTAAAAACTTTTGCTTACATCAGTATGTTATATTTGCTTAAATATACAAAAAATAATTAGTGTTTTGTTGCCTGTGCTAATAGTGCCAAAAGATCAATTAAAGATCGTTATTTACTTTTTTAAAATAAATATTATATTTTTTTAAACTGTAAATAATTATCTTTATTTATTTATTTATTTATTTATTTATTTATTTATTTATTTATTACGGGTGTAATCTGACAGTTCGGTACGTACATCGGTTTTGAAATCACGGCTCGGTACGATTTTGGTACAGCAGTTTTAAAAAAATTACTGGAAAAAATGTGTCTGTCCTTAAATGAATTCAATTATAACAAAGTTTCTTTAAGATAATGTTGTAAACTATATAGGGAGTCCTTACTTAGGCTACATATTGTAATATTAAAGGTTAACAACAGTGCCCAACTATACTATAGCTACTGTGATCAGTCATGTCACATTAAAGAGCATCAAAACTGCATTTATCGTTTGAATTTTGTGATAAAATGGACTGAAAACCTAATATGTTTGTGTTGGAACTCGGATTGATGTTCTGCGCTTAAAACAAGCTGACTGTTAACTGTTAAAGATTGCATTCGTACTGATCGGTACATATGTGCACCGAACTGAAAGCCTTACCGAAACGGTTCGGTAAGAATACGTGTACCGTTACACCCATAATATTATATATTATATAGACTCACCTAAAGGATTATTAGGAACTCCATACTAATACTGTGTTTGACCCCCTTTCGCCTTCAGAACTGCCTTAATTCTACGTGGCATTGATTTGACAAGGTGCTGAAAGAATTCTTTAGAAATGTTGGCCCATATTGATAGGATAGCATCTTGCAGTTGATGGAGATTTGTTGGATGCACATCCAGGACACCATGGGTGTAGATTACGCGGGGGACGGGGGGGACGTGTCTCCCTCACTTTTAATAAAATGTATTTTCGTCCCCCACACTTTTACTGGGTCTCACCGATCCTAGTCGACCCACTCCGAGCGGGATTCGAACCGGCGTTACCTGCGCGGGGGTGGGCAAATGAACAGGGACGCTAAAAACAGCCTTCTATAATCTCACGGTCAAATGTATTTACATAGAAACCAATGTGAATACATCAAGATTTAAATTTAGAGACAAAAAATAATCTATGCATGACCTGCCATTTTATTCGCATCTAAATATGAGGAGGGTGCTCTCATAGAAAGTCCAAAAGCGGATTCGTAGAAGTAATAGTGTCACGCTGGAGCTGCAGCTGAAGGAAAACAATCGTTATGGGTGATGAAACGTGACGACGACAATCAGACGATTGCAACAATATGCTTTATGTGTGCTTTTCAAGCCATCTCAATGTAGCCTATTTATTGACAATAAAGTATCATATGAATAATGCAGCTTTTTTAATGTTTAGTAGGCTATCTTCTGCTCACCACAGCTGCATTTATTTAATCAAAAATAGTTAATTGTGAACAGTTAACAGTAATATTGTGAAATATTATTACAAATTAAAACAGCCTTTTTCCTATGTGAATATATAGTAATTTATTCCTGTGATCAAAGCTGAATTTATCATCATTAGGCTACTCCAGTCTTCAGTGTCACATGATCCTTCACTAATCATTCTCAGATGATTTTATAATCAAGAAACATTTATGATTATTGTCTGTGTTGAAAACAGTTGTGCTGCTTAAAAATGTTGTGGAAACCATGATACATTTTGTTTTTCAGGATTCTTTGATGAATAGAAAGTTCAATGGACAGCTTTTATTTGCATTTATTAAATTAATTATAATCTTTTATAATATTAAAAATATCACTTGTGGTCAATTTAATGCATGTCTGATCAATAAAAGTATTAATTTCTCTCTTTTTTTAATTTTACCACAAATGTTTAGATGGTTTCCACAAAAATTAAGCATCACCATGAGCAGCACAACTGATAAAAATCATAAATGTGTGTTGATCATCAAATCCTCATATAAGAATGATTAGTGAAGGATCATGTGACACTGAAGACTGGAGTAATGATGATAAATTCAGGAATAAATTACACTTTACTATATCTTCACATACAGAACAGCTGGTTTACATCAGAATATATATATTTTTTTTACTTTGCATAAAATCTATGGAGACTTAATGCACAAGTGTCTGTAGTAAACCAATCATAAAATTGGCATAAAATATAGGAGAAAAATATTATAGATATTAGAGGCTATTGTTCAGCCGTGCATTTGACATCTTACCAAATTAAAAGCAAGAGATGCGATAAATTATATCGGTCCAAAAAAAAAAAAAATTGGTATTACGACATTTCTGTTCCCCTCACTCCTGAAAAGATGGCTACGCCCCTGCAGGACACGAATGTCATTCTAACATATCCAGGTCCAGATCTGAATCCAATCGAGAATCTGTGGAAAGAACTGAAAACTGCTGCTCACAAACGCTCTCCATCCAACTGAGCTCGAGCTGTTCTGCAAGGAGGAATGGCCAAGTCTCTCGATGTGTAAAACTGTTAGAGACATACCCCAAGTGACTTACAGCTGTAATCGCAGCAAAAGGTGGCGCTACAAAGTATTAACGTAAGGGGGCCGAATAATTTTGCACGCCCAATTTTTCAGTTTTTGATTTGTTAAAAAAGTTTGAAATATCTGATAAATTTTGTTCCACTTCATGATTGTGTTCCACTTGTTGTTGATTCTTCACAAAAAATTACAGTTTGATATCTTTATGTTTAAAGCCTGAAATGTGGCAAAAGGTCGCAAAGTTCAAGGGGGCCGAATACTTTCGCAAGGCACTATATTATATTTTATATATATATATAAAATACATATTTACACACACACACACACACACACACACACACACACACACACACACACAATTTAACAGGTCTCTCTTTATGCTAATATCTTGGCCAGTATTTCTTGTAGACTGTCAATTCTTTTTCAGATGTCTAACACACACACTCAGGGAAGCCACACACATGGTTCTTAATTAAGAGTTCTCATTCTCTCAGTGTGCCATACACACACATCGTCACGCTGTAAAATGACTAATCAGAACCTGAGCCAAAGCAATGAGTGAAATGGAAACACACACACTCCCACAAAGCTATAAACACACCGGTTATTAGGTCTTTAAGGTCATAATTAGAAGCAAACCGCTAGGCAGGTTTTGGGCTGTAAACGCAACCCCGAACAAATTGGACAGGGTAATCGCCGGGAGTTACGCCCTCCAGAACAGATGGAGAGGATGGACCCTCGGTCCCACAGGGGTCTCAGCTGGCAGCCATAGGAACGCTAGACACATATGCACCAGTTAACCCTTTTTAGCAATGAAAAGAAGGACGCTGTCATTTGTTTGATATTAGCCTGACCCTATTACACCGGTTTAAAAGACAGCACTCTCCAGGGACAAACCAATGCCTATAACACCAATCAAACGGATGACTGGATGAAGAGCAAAACAGGAAACGGATGACGGACAGGGATGGGAATCAATCTCAGACTGATTTCACATGCTTCAAGTTTGCTGTCAGTGCTGTATTTAGCATTCAAATGAGGGCGCGGTGAATAAACGCAAGCAACGTCGCAGGTCAATGTAGGATGACTGAAGCGCATTAGAACTTTTTACAAGAATGTCTTTCACCTTAACGCCACAAAACTAGGAAGACTGATTTTATGCTCGACTTTAGGTTTGAATTTTATGCTAAAAGTTAAATAAATCCTGCTTATACATACACAGTGGCCCAAAAACACTTCAGTCACAGGTGAAAAATGACTTTTTTTGACTGTATGTTTTACTTTAATCTGATGTTTTGAAAGGATTGAAGTGCTAGCATGCTAGCATGCTAGCTAGCGTTTGTTTACACTCAGACGCTTTGGCTGTAATGAGAGTTATTAGCGTGTTAATTTGATGTTGCGCTTCTGAAAGGCGGGGTGGAGAGGTCAAAGAGAAACATTGAGGCGGCACTATACAACCACCACACACAATACACTCCCTTAACAGCCCAGTTAACATCCCACTGACACGCCTCTACCCACACACCGTCTCCTGCTCTGACTGGTTGTGATTAGCACTATGATGCTGCATAATGCCGTAATCGAGGTTGTATTGGTCTCAGGAGAGACCCCTGAGAGCGCTGGGAACTGGGACCACCCTCTGGTTCTCCTGAGAACCCCGACACACATACACATCCAGGGAGGTAATGATGAGCCATAATCACCTATCTCTGCTACCGCAGACAAGCTGGTGATAAACTAATGTGTGATATTGAGATAAAGAGATAAAAGGGGCAGAGAGGAGGAAAATGAGAAAGGGAGAGAAAGAGTGATGGATAAAAAGCGAAACAAGAGCATGGGAACATCTCCGCTGTAAGGACTCCATGCTAGCAAAAGACAAACGTTGACATGGAAATAAACCTTCTACCGGCAAAATGTAATTAAATAACTACACACATAAAAATTACAAGCTAAAATAAGCTACAAGGATGATAACTATTTATAAAATAACTATTTATATTAAAAAAAAATATTCTCTTATTCTATTTCACTGGTGTAAAAACTATATACTAAAACACTGTATTAAATACTAATACAGTAGAATGTAAAATAACTATTATGCATAAAAGTACGTATTTACATAATTTAATATAAATAGTTAATGTAAAAAATAATCCCAAAAAAGGAACTATAGTATATTTTAAAATATAATTTTTGTGGGTAATAATAGTTATAGTAATATATTAAAATTTACAATAAATCTTAATATATTTGTATTAGTTTTTTTATGTAAAAGATAAGCCACTAATTAGGAAACAAATAATAACCTTTTTGGGAAAAAAAAAAATTTTTTAAACTAAAAATAGAGGGAAAATGTACATGTGACCCTGGAGCACAAAACCAGTGAAAAATCAGACGGGTATTTGTGGCAATAACCAACAATGCATTGTATGGGTCAAAATTATTTAAAAAAATTATGCAAAAAATCATTAGTATATTAATTAAAGATCATGTTTTATGAAGATAGTTTGTAAATGTACTACCGTTAATATATCAAGAATTTATTATTAGTAGTAATATAAATTGCTGAGGACTCCATTTGGACAACTTTAAAGGCGATTTTCTCAATATTTAGATTTTTTTTTTTGGACCCTCAGATTCCAGATTTGTATCTAGGTTAAATATTGTCCTATCTTAACAAACCATACATAAATGGAAAGCTTCTTTAATATTAAAATTTATTTATTTATTTATTTATTTATTTATTTATTTATTTATTTATTTATTTATTTATTTATTTTTATTTTTTTCGGATGATCTTAATGTTAAAAAAATACCTTTATGACTGGTTTTGTGGTCCAGGGTCAAATGTTATTGTTGTTATTAATTATATATTAAAATGCTGTGTTAAAGCATTAAAACATTCAAAGTCATGGAATACAATGATTAAATCGCAGTGTAATGCGGAAAAAAACATAATATATTCAATGTAGTGCCCAGTCCTAATTTTATATATATATATATATGGTGTACAAAGAAAATCACAATGCAGAAAAAAAGTTCTGTTTATATCTTTACCAAATACATCTGTGGTCAGACTCTAACAGCATTTTATAACCAATTTAAATATGGTTTATCCAAACAGCTTTTAGATGAGACATTAGACAGCGTGTATATTCAGTCTTCAAAACAGGTCAAAATGTTTTTTTTCTGAATAGGTGGGAGGCTAATTGATCAAGACATGCTAATGGTGTTTACAGTGAGACAGGCAGGGCACCATGTGCTGATCTGAGCTCATGAATATCAAACACCTCCAAACCCCTCGGCCCTCCTCTCCTCTCCCCTCCCCAAGGGTCTTCATTGTCCGCCGGAGGTCCCAAGGGCCTGCTAGAGCAACACTGCAGACGCGTCGACAGAGCCCAGCTCAACAGGTTTCAACAAACTCTTACACCGCCTCAGACCAGACCAATACTACAGCCAGAAACCCTGCCCTCTGCAAAAAAAAGAGACTGTGAGAGAGGCTCAATTACGTAAACTCCCCCCCTGTTTATTGTGTTTATGGTAAACTGTCTGCCGAGGAAGAACTGCTGCGGAAAGATAGCGGTTACAAAAACATTTTAATGAGGCAAGGAGTCGTTAATGACACGTACAGCCGCCTCAAACACTGACACGCAAAAGCACGCCTGGAATTCTCCAAGAACTGGGAGGTTTTCGAACGAAATAATGATTTTCTAATGGTATTTTTAATCCAAACCTTCCCTCAAGTGCACAGTCGGTCTGAAAACAAGCTGCAATCATTAGCAAACGTCGTTGTTTTTCCGTCTGAGGAAAATAGTTTGCTTTCAACGAGCAGGAAGCTTTTAAAGTTGAACAGCCTCTTCATCACAGGCATTAATCACTGGATAGAAGTTCAGGAGATTGCCTGCGAGTTATTTTGAAGAAAAGACAAGAAAAAGAAAATTTTTAAAAAAATCCATGGACTGTAACAGGGGGGATAATTAATCAAATGAATTCATTTTATGGTGATTTTGGAAATTAATGTTGAAAATTATTTGCAAAGTTTGAAGACTATGATTATAGCAGAAGAAATGCATCTGACAGATGTGTGCACACGTATGCGCACATCCAATTAACAAGCCTTTCACGATCATTTTCTGTCAAGTGTCAGCTCAGTTGGAGAAATTTAATATTAAGTGATCTCTGTATCTTGGCAACCGCTACCATGACTAAAGGACTGAAATGAATATGAACAGGTGTATTTCCATTCCCCTCACTCGCGTTCTCAATCCTTCGTTCTTTCTCTTCATCTCTGCGCGCGCTCGGTCTCAATGCCGTCTTGATGCGTTGATGTTTCAATAAAAGATGGCTACGTTCACACTGTCAGTGTTTGAGATTGATAGCGCTTACTAACATGTGACTACTTTGGGAAAAAGCTCAACATTGAGATTTCATTTTGCCCATTTTTCGTATAGTTCCATTTGGATTATTTGATAGTTTTGGATCATTTAATGAGTATTAAATTATTCTAAAATGTGGGCAATCATAAAAATACAAAAAATAATGATTGTTTGAGTCTAAAATTGTTGACTGGTAGTGAGAACGTAACAGTTAATGTGAATATTTGGTCACACTTTATGTTAGGTGTCCTTAACTCTGTATACTTGAATTAAAAATAAGTACAATTAACTTATTGTATTGCAAAACACTGGAGCTGCTGTTGGAATTAATTACGTGTAAGTTTAAAGACAGCTTTGGTGGTATGGGTAGGTTTAAGGGTTGGTTAAGGTGTAAGGGAAGAGTAAACGGTGTAATTATGTAATTACAGAAATCAAATTACAGCTGTAATTACATGAAGGTATTTTTAAATATAGTACCATGTAAATGTATGTACAAAATACATGTTACCCGTGCTGGCCAAATGAGTCGGAATGTGCACAGACTAATGGTTAACTGTTGGGAAAAAGATTTGGGGCTGTATACACAAAACATCTTAAAGGACACGTGGTTACCGAGTAGATCGTTCTCTGGGATGCGTTTTCATGAAAATCTAAATGTAAAGAGTTTTATCTCTAAAAACACATTCGCTTATAACGCTTGTCTATGGGGCATAGAATAAGTAAAAATTACATTGCTAGTTAATACCACTAACAAGGCTCAAAATAGCCTCACACTAACACAGTAGCATAATGGGGGTCCCTACATGCAAACCGAAGCATTGAGAACTTTGTAAGTGTACAAACAGTTTAATAAGAAGATACTTTATAAAGACAGTACATTACGCGTATACAGACAGGAGCCATCTTGGAAAACAGTCTCGACGTGTCGAGCCACGAATGCTGTGCTAAGTGATGAACTGTGACATGGAATCTCATATGGGACTTCTTCTTCACTTGTAGTTAGTCGACCATATATTTTAATAAAAAGATATAATTCATGCATTTCCAAGTAATTAGATTTCACAAACTTAATTCCTAATAATCAGCTCGTGGCTCGAATGGTCGAGACTGTTTTCCAAGATGGCGCCTGTCCGTAAAACGCATAATGTCCTGTCTTTATAAAGTATCAGAGTACAAACCCAGAGAACGATCTACTCTGTAACCATGTGTTAATTACCCCTAGGTTCATTTTTCACCGGAGTTGTCCTTTAAGGCTAAAAGTAGCTCCTTACTTGCTGATTTAGGAGAAACTGTTAAAAATAATAGGTGTCAGTCCTAGTTTTAGGAGTCCTACATTTTTGCTCTAAGAGTATTTCACAGAGCATTTTAGCACTAAAACTAGCTCCTAAATACAAAAAACACTAGGAATAGTCAAGAGGACTTAAGTCACTAAGACCAAATCACTAATGGCTGTTGCCGCAATCCGCCCAAAGACACTCTTCAACATTGAGGCAATAGTGATAATTAATGCATCTTTAATAATGGAAAATGTCAGATTACCTGTGGTAGTTGTTTTTACCGGTTTACTCTTAGAAATGACTGAATAAAGTAAAACAATATATGCGTATTCGCTGTCCGAAGCGACCGAGGGCTCCTAACGCAGAAATTAGCCGAGACCCAGAGTTCTGCCCCGTATCGCAGACCGACCTATGAGGGACATGGGCGGGGCGGCGGAGGGATGCAGAAAGGAGAGTCAGCTCTCGGATGTGTAAATACTGCCTCTCGTGCTGATTAGATTGAACCTGCTCCTCACAATCTTTGTTTAAAAAACATAATTTTCTCATGAATTCTGCAATCTCTCAAGATCTTAGAGTCTGACAATTAGCTGAACGTATACTAATTAATTAGTGACACTTCTTTTTAAAATCTTTATTTAAATATGGCAACATGCAACCTTGTTCAACAAAATATTTCTATAATTAAATCACTGACAGAGACTCCTCCCCCATCAGCCAATCACTGTGGGCATTGTTAGTAAGCGTGTTGACTTCATTTATAGCAATAAGCTTAACCCCGTCCTTACTCTTAGCTGAAGACTTCTGAATAGGTGTGAATAGGTTTTAAAGGGATAGGTCACCCAAAAATGAAAATGTGATGTTTATCTGCTTACCCCCAGCGAATCCAAGATGTAGGTGTGTTTGTTTCTTCAGTAGAACACAAATGAAGATTCCTAACTCCAACCGTTGATCGTATAATGCATGTGAATGGGGTGTATTTTTATGAGAGCAAAAAACACATTCATATTAAACACAGCGTCTCGTGCCGATACATTGCTACGCCTTAAGACGCAAAACGATCGGTTTGTGTGAGAAGCCGAACAGTATTTATATAATGTTTTACCTCAAATACAACATCAGCCGTCCCCGCGTCATCACTGCCTGCAAGTGAGGTCAAATTACACGATATTAAATCAAATTACACGATATGGCGTAGATACGCGCAAGGGATCACTTCCGCCACTTGTATCCCAGTGGGATATGCTGTATCTTGTACATTTGATGGACATGGATTCATATGTCTGTTTTTTTTTTTACTCTCATAGTGGCTCTCATAGAAATGCACCCCATTGACATGGATGACTGGCACAGTGCAACGGTTGGAGTAAAAATCTTCACTTGTGTTCTACTGAAGAAACAAACACACCTACATCTTGGATGCCCTGGGGGTAAACAGCTAAACATCAAATTTTCATTTTTGGGTGAACTATCCCTTTAAGAGAAAACACATAACTAAGAACTTTTACTGCCATTTAGGAGAACTCTTAGTGGTAAGATAAAACGTTTTCTGAATACGGCCCCTGATGTGTAACATTATCCATGCGGTACAGTAGGTCTGAATATATAGCCTGTCTGTTAAATAAAATATATGAATAAATGTTAATCAAACAACTGTAGTGTCATGGGGAAAAATGATTACATATTTTTCCTATAGATAATTGGTTTTAACTTGGTGTGTGCCAAATTTGGCAATGTTACCAGGGATTTTAAGGTATGGTTGCTGCTAGGTGATTTTGTTTTGGAGCCTTCAGAAAACTTTAACTCAATTTTTCTCAAAATTGACTGACTTAAATCAACTTCAAACAGGTGCAGCTCAGACTTTTTTGTTTTGTTTTTTTGTCGGATTCCAAAATAATTTACAGCATGATCATTTTGAAGGTAAATATAAATAAATTATTAGAGAATGTGAAAATAAAAGTCATTCTTGAAAATGTGCTCATTGCGATTCGTTTTGTCAGCATGGGTCGCATACTGTATCCCAGGGGTCCTCCAGAAGGTTCTAACGGGTCCCCAGAACATTTCAGAGAATAAAAAGACAAAGCAAAAATGGATAAATTCTACCGAACATTCTAACCGTTTCTCTCCTTTCTTTCTGTACACATACTTTCCAGAATTGTATATGTTTGCTTTGTATCTTTAGTGAGTGTTTCTATTTATCTTGCTCACTGGGGTTGTAAGGCAGTATTCTTAACGCAGTACGTAAGCTGCTTACATTCACATTTATTGTGGAAGTTGCTTATGCAAATACTGTTTAATTGAAAATGTTCTTCAGGTTTATACATCCAACATTAAGTATAGCCAATTTAAGTTTGGAAACAATGTGTTTATTTATATTTATTTATAATGTCACTTACGATTTTAACATTTTAAATGTAGATGGATTTTAGGAAGGGAGTCCCCCATAAAGGTTAATTATATGTGGGGGTCCTTAGCATCATAAAGTTTGAAAACCCCTTCTGTATCAAGTGATTACCGTATTTTCCGGACTATAAGTCGCTCCGGAGTATAAGTCGCATCAGTCAAAAAATGCGTCATGACGCGGAAAAAAACATATATAAGTCGCACTGGACTATAAGTCGCATTAGGGCAGAGCTGCAGCCGCGCGCATGCGAGCACGCGAGCACCCGCGCGCGCATGCGACCACCTGCTCGCGTGCACTCGCTCGTGCCCGCTTCACTGCATAACCCGAGCAGAAGAAAGAAAGTTATGAAGGTAAATTGATGCCATATAGAATTGCAAGCGTAGGGTAAGATTTGTGAAAGTGTACATAAGATTGCAAGCGTAAATTAAATTTGCATGCACAAGATAAGTTTTGCAAAGGTGTAAATTGCCTTTCAAGTGTAAGAAAAAAATATTTGCAGCATTTTACTGTTTTCATAAGTGTAATTCATGTATTGTGAAACTGCAGCTTCATGTTAACGCAAAATAAATATGATCTGTATTCTTCTGACTTCCATTTTTCTGCGCTTACCCTTTTGACACGTTTATTTCGCCAAAATACGGCCAAAAGCATTGCACGCCTGTGAACATCGATTTGCAAGCGGAAAAAACAGAGTCAGGAACTGCGAAATAGATTGAGTGTGTAAAACCAACCTTTGTGTAAAAAAACCGATTTGCACAGTTCCGTCTTTCTTTTAGCTGCGCTTACAGTTTTGGCACGATTCTGTCACTGACTGAGTTTATCAAGCGCGAGGAGGAAGGCGGGTCCACCTTCTTCAGGAGCCAATCAAATGAGCTGCTCGATTTACTCTTATCTGATTGGTTCAACCAAGTTGGTTCAAACCTCAGACGCCAGAACACATCTTTATCTTCATTTTATTTTTAATGCACAAATACATATAAATAAACAAACAAACAAATAAATAAATAAATAACGATTGCTAAATAAGCTGTGCATTTTAGACGCATGTTTTCATCCTGAATTTCGAGCTGGTGTAGTCATTGGTTTGGAATTGTATATATATATATATATATATATATATATATATATATATATATATATATATATATATATATATATATATATATATATATATATATATATATATATATATATATATATATAAACACCACTGAGCTAAAGTTAAACTTCACAATCAAAACATTTCTTTCCCATTCTTTAATAGCCATGTAACAATACCATTCTGAATAATTTTTTCAGACCACATTTCATGGTATTTAACAATCAATTATATATTTTGAAATATTGATTCTAATTAGTGATCGTGTAGTTGTGTAGACAGATCAAGCTATTATATAGTTAGCATGAAAAAGGAAATGCTTTCTCTTTGTCCAGATTTGACTGTAGGATAATACAAAACTGATACTTCAAATCAATATAAAACTCAACTTTGACAAAGAGTAGCCTTTTATAATGATTTATATTTATATAACAAGGAATACACAGCCATACAGTAGGGATATACCGCCATCTAGAGGTTAAACGATGGCATTACAGATGATAAATGGTGCATAATTTAGAGGTACCCTTAAAATACATGTTAAAGGAAAACATATTTTTGTTATTATGAACTAATTTTAGCAAAATACTACTACTACTACTACTACTAATAATAATAATAATAATTTTGGAATCGCCTCTGATCAGTAGTCAGGTGATATTATGCATGCAGTGCAAATACTAGGTCTACTTTTAGCAGCATCAAGATTACAAACTTATATCTGGCAGGATGATGATGATGACGATGATGATGATGATGATGATGATACATGCACTGAATTCACATAAATTTTCTTTCTCAACACACCAGCTCAGAATTCAGGATGGAAACATATAAGTCTTAAACCTAATGGTGCACAGATTGTTAAGCAATTGTTCTTTTTTTATTCATTAATTAATTAATTAATTAATTAACTAATTTATTTATTTATTTATTTGTTTGTTTATTTATATGTATTTGTGCATTAAAAGTAAAATGAAGATAAAGATGTGTTCTGGCGTCTGAGGTTTGAACCAACTTGGTTGAACCAATCAGATAAGAGTAAATCGAGCAGCTCATTTGATTGGCTCCTGAAGAAGGTGGACCCGCCTTCCTCCTCGCGCTTGATAAACTCAGTCAGTGACAGAATCGTGCCAAAACTGTAAGCGCAGCTAAAAGAAAGACGGAACTGTGCAAATCGGTTTATTTCGGGAGCCTTTTTGCCCTACGCACACAACAAGTCATTTAGACAGTTGCAACAGTTTATTTTTTTTACACAAAGGTTGGTTTTACACACTCAATCTATTTCGCAGTTCCTGACTCTGTTTTTTCCGCTTGCAAATCGATGTTCACAGGCGTGCAATGCTTTTGGCCGTATTTTGGCGAAATAAACGTGTCGAAAGGGTAAGCGCAGAAAAATGGAAGTCAGAAGAATACAGATCATATTTATTTTGCGTTAACATGAAGCTGCAGTTTCACAATACATGAATTACACTTATGAAAACAGTAAAATGCTGCAAATATTTTTTTCTTACACTTGAAAGGCAATTTACACCTTTGCAAAACTTATCTTGTGCATGCAAATTTAATTTACGCTTGCAATCTTATGTACACTTTCACAAATCTTACCCTACGCTTGCAATTCTATATGGCATCAATTTACCTTCATAGAAAGTTTGAAGTGAGTGAGAAACTTGTAAGGGACTGGCGAAAAGCAGAGGTTACTTTAATTGTGATGAAGAAGAAAAAGAATTCTACTTGCGGACTGTAAGCAAGATGGCCAGAGCTGAAGGAACGAGTCCACAGAGGCTTGAACTCTCTGCCGGGAGAGGCTCTGCCGCGCGAGACGAACGCTGTGAGAATCGTTCTCCGCTGCATGTTTTACTACATGCTGTTTGTATTTTGCAGAATAAGATTTTCTTTATGGGAGCATTTTGTTTGTGTTCAGTCTTTCTAAGTTGTTGTGTATAAGTAAATATTAGGCTACAGGAGCAGCATAGAACGCATTCTCGCGGCTATATGTTTATTCTTGTCAGTCAGTATGAATTAAATTTGATATATAAGTCGCACCTGACTATAAGTCGCAGGACCAGCCAAACTATGAAAAAAAGTGCGACTTATAGTCCGGAAAATACGGTAAGTTGAATGTCGTTTAGTCACCTAATAAAAAGTGGGACTGATTTTTTTTTTTATAAATGTGAGTTTTCATTCACAAAGTGTACATACAATGAACAGATTGCAAGAGTCACTTTCACATGTATTCAAGCTCATTACAAAAGTTTACTAGTAATTAACGCTGTTTCCAAAAACTTAATTTGATTTTATTTAAATTTTATTTAAAAAAATAAAAAATATGATGATTTAAATAATTATAATTTATTTATCTAACTTAAGTCATTATAACAAAACTAAATTCATTTTCTGTTTTTGTATGGTGGAATCATAAAAAGCATACCTTGCGCATATTTAAACTTCATTCTTCTTCATGGTATCTGTGTTTAAATACTTACATTTAAATGGCATTCAATTATTTTAAATAATCAAATACAAAACAAGTCTAGCAATGTCCTGATTCAAATTTTCTGTCAACCCTTTAAGAGGATTTGTTAAGATTTGTACATCTGTAAAATTACAATGAAAGTATGTTGTCCATACTTCAATATTGCACGTGCCAGTTTCTATATATTATGATTTGAACTACACTTTGTGTACATCTTCCAGTACTAACGAGATCACACTGTCGCGTGTGACAAATTCTGAACATGTTACCACATGCACTCATAATGCCACTAACAACTTCTGCAAAAGCACTGCACCAGCACACGTGCACAACACGTACTTTCTTTATGACATGTCTTTTCAAAAGTGGTGAAAAGACTGAAAAAGACAAGACTGAATTCGAATGGAATAGATACATCATTAGATACTAGAAAGCTCTCCCCCGCCTAAATTTTCAAGGAACTTCTCTATCAAAGAAACCTCTGGTGAGCCACAAACACAGCTTCTATGAACAGCTATTTTAGTTCCACACAACATGTTCTAAGAACTTTAGCCCCCAGTTTCACAGACTAGGCTTAAAGGGTTAGTTCACCCAAAAATTACTCACCCTCGTGATGGCTGAGAAAGGCTTCAAAAAGGCTTCCATTGGCATTCAGTACATTCCCACTCACAAGACCCATAAAAGGCACTAAAGACTTCGTTACAAAGTCCATCTCACTACAGTGGCTGTTCAATTATTCACAATGCGACAAAAATAGTTATCGTGCGCACAAAACTCAAAATAACCACTTTATCCACCATTTTATTGACGTGAACACAGCGCATCCGCGAGAATATGACGCAGATCTGCCGTTCGAATACATGACCCGGAAGAGGAGGAGCGCCGCTATGGCGTGAGTTCACGTCCGAGACCTACACGGAAGACAAAAACTTTGCAGATAAAGTCATTTTTTTGCTCACAAAAACTATTCTCGTCGCTTCGTAACATTATTGTACAGCCACTATAGTGAGATGGACTTTGTAACGACGTCTTTAATGCCTTTTATGGGTCTTGTGAGTGGGTCAATGGAAATATACTGAATGCCAATGGAGGCCTTTCTGAAGCATTTCTCAGCCATCAGCTTTCAACCAAAATATCTTCATTTGTGTTCCGAAGATGATCGAAGGTGTTACGGGTGTCCAACGACATGAGAGAGAGTAATTATTGAAATAATTTTCATTTGTGGGTGAACTAACCTTTTAAGCTGGTCCCAGACTAAGGGTGCTTTCACACCTGCCTCATTTAGTTCGGTTGAATCGTACTAGAGTTCGTTTCCCTCTTTGGTGCGATTCGTTTAGTCAGGTCTGAAAGCAGCAATCGCACTCGGGTGCGCACCAAAAGTGGACCAAACAAGCGTACCGAGACCTCCTTGAAGAGGTGGCCTCGGTACGCTTTCAAAAGAACTCTGGAGCGATTTGTTTGTGGTGAGAACGTGATCCGACCTCGAACAGAACCAACTGCAAAAGTACTGATCATTTTTGGGCTAAACCAACTGCCGTAGTTATCTGCGCTGACATTGTGTGCATGACATTATTACCTGATAGATCGTTAGAAATATTTTCGGGAAGATGAGCATGTCAGTTAAGAATAATTAATGCATGCCTCCGCTTGAAGTGACGAGTGATGCGCGCTCGCCATCTGCAGTGCATTAGAATGTTGTTTTCATGTCGCATCCGCGCTTCATTATAGAAATGTTTTGTTTGCATACTGTGGTAAATACACAAAGTGTAGTAGATTATGGCCAGTGTTATTATAGTTTGCTGGCTTTGCCTCTTCTGTTGGAATTTTTCCACACGCAAATTCTGACCAATCGAAAAGCAGTTTAGGAAATAATCCATGGCCAATCAGTGATATGGATGTTGTCACGTGCCTGCGTTTTGGTTCGTTTGAACTGGTTCAGACCAAAGCAATCAGTGGTGTGAAAAGGAACCAAAAAAGCTGAAAAATGCAACAATGTATAATTGTTTGCCCTTGGTTCGGACCAAATTAACTTAAATAGAGATGTGAAAGCACCCTAAAATGCACATTTGAGCTATTTAAAATTAAAGTAATTTGCTCTGACATGTTTTAAATTATACCAGTGCCATTGTTTTGTCTCAGATGCACACCAGTAATGTTTTTTTCTTCTAAGGCAAGTTTATAAAAAGCTAAATCTGTAGTCCTGAAGTTTTGTCTCTGTCGCCATCTCTGTTTAAAGCCTGCAATTGCAGTTATTTGCGGAATTATCCTCTTTGCGTGGGTTGTGCATTAGCACGGCTCCTCAGCCGAGATGAATCTAATGCTACTTTTGTTCTGAGCAACTGAGAAAAAATATTATTACAATAAATCACGTTACCAACGGTGACTGAATCGAAACGATCACGTAGGTCTTATCACATCAAGCCATGCAAATTATTATTGTTATAATTTGTTCTCAAATTGTTAATGTTAAAAACAGCATCCCGTGACTATGTGTATTTAGTGTGAATTAGCGTTACCGCTAGATTTCAATTTCTCTGCAGTCTAATCTTTTACAACCCACCATCAAAATTATACATTTAATTATTCCAGCTGCTGTGAGAAAAGGCTAGAAATGATCCACCACCTGCAGCATCCTCACATGGACTCGTCAGTCCTCTGCAGATCAGTTCATACAGAATACCGGAGTTTATTTTTGTTATTACATGATTTTTGCTCAACAACACTCACCACATGGATCATATAGATCAGATACAGACACATTTAATATACTCTAGAGCAGTGCCGTTTCTAGGCATAGGCAAACTAGGCGGTCGCCTAGGGCGCCAACAGCTGGGGGGCGCCAATGAGCCCCCGCCCCAACAAGATTTTTTAGTTATTTCATATATATTTTATTATGAATATTTCGTACTTTTGCTATTTCAAGGCATTATGATTAGTTGCGATTATTGGAGTGAAGTCGCCATGGTGATAGTGGCACTGCTGTAATGAAATGAGATCATGTAGAGGGCGGCAGGGAACGTCGTCATCCGTGGCGTTGTAACGCTTGTGTCCGAGTGAAAAATGCGGATAGCTCACTTAATGTAACTGGAGTGGATGCAAACACGGAGGCGATTAACATCAAACAGATCGCACTTTATTCCCGCTGAACTCTCATCACAAACTCCCTTTCCGTCCACAGCATTACTTAATAAAACAAAATAACTGACTGTTAGCAATAGAAAACAGAAAATAATCCCCACACATGGGAGCTCAAGACTCAGTGCGCACATACACAAAATGCAGATTTCGTTTGCAGGGAGCGCGCGCAACTCTTAAAGGGGCCACACTATATTTCTACTCGTTACAGCGTGCTTTAGTTTCATCATCATGAAAAGGTCAAAGCCATCAGGGGCTCAGTATCGTAAAAAGAAAAAAGAGGAAATATAAAAAAAGAAAGCGAAATATACAGGTATGTTAGCCTACTTATTTGTTACTTGTTCTCTACTAAGCTGGTCGCTCTATCATAACGTTGAGCAAAACATTACACTGAATAGTACTGGACGGACCACACGCCATGCTCATTTCAGGTGCAGAACATTATAGCATAGTTCATTTGAATTTTTTTTTTTTTTACATCAGAGATAGCTGTTTAGTGTAAATTGATCAAGTAGGCTAATACTGTCATAACCATGGGCCTCACTAGGCCCTTTTTTATGAACTTATGCCTCAGCCCCCCCTAAAAAAATATGTGATTAACCTTTAAAACATATGAAACTGGCGCGAGGCTTCGGCTACGGCTTCGTCCCGTCTTTTACTCTTTGTGTCACTGTGTTCTTCAATCCGCAGCGGCGCCGAGTGACATGGTTTTCAAGCTATTGTTGTCTAATTTTTTGGCCTTCAGAACATCTTAAAATACTAGGGCTGTAACGATATGCGATATGAAATCGAAATCGCAATACGCAGGTCCACGAACCTGTATCGCGATGTGAGAAGGCAGAATCGCGACACACCCCTTCCAACTGCCAGAATTATCCTTCCTGTCCAGGTCCAACTTTTAAGTCAGCAGTATGGCAACATTTCAGCTACCAGGTGGAGAACAAGGATGGCAATCGTGTAGTTGACAAGACCCACACAATTTGCCGTAAGTGTTTCAAGAAGCTTCCCCAACCAGCTGGCAACGTGGTGTGAGCGTGGCGTTTCTGTTGCGTGTCATCCGCGGGGCGGCTGCGTGGCGTTTTCTCTTTCTTTGCACACCAGAAGCGTGTCTGACGCGGCGCTTCTGTTGGTATTGATGTACAGGAGGCCCTATACTTCATGTTAAATATATATTGCCTATTGGTACCGCAAAGAAAACGTCGGCAGTAGCCCATTGACCATACAGATATATGGTATTGACGGCAAAATAGGCTACAGAATACTGTACAGAATAAAAATGTTTTGTCCCCCCATATCGAGGTTTGTATCGTACCGTGGGTCAAAAATCGTGATACGAACCGAATCGTGGGTTTGGTGTATCGTTACAGCCCTATAAAATACACATATGTAGATCATAGAAATCAAAATTTTCTCGGGGGAGCATGCCCCCGAACCCACCCAACATCTGTGATCTCAGTGATAATAAACCTAGCTACATTATTCGATTAATGCATGTACAATATGCCCATGAAATAAGGAAGTCATATTTGGGGGGGGGGGGGGGGGGCAACATATGAATCTCGCCTAGGGTGCCAGAAAGGCTAGAAACGGCCCTGCTCTAGAGCTCTAAACATGAACCAGCAGCGTAAGTGCACATATTTCATTAAGTCTTTTTTAAATGAAATACTACAGCCGTACGTCTGACCACGACCCAGACAACACGATGGAATATTCTGCTACACCGAAGATAACAATCTAGGTTAATAGAATGACAATAGAATTCAAAGAATGGACAAAATATTAACTCCTTTATTCTGTTAAACTTACGAGTGTCATTTTTTTCAGAGACTGTAGTGCTCTTAAATGTATTGAAAATAAATTCTTAGACCTCTTAAATGTTCTTTTGTGTTTCTTCCTTTTTTTTGGCAGTTTTATGTTATATTGGGTTCGATTTTTTTTAAATGCTTATGGTGCCCTCAACTCAGTTTTCTCTCTCTCCGTGTTCACATTTTAATATTCATGTGTCTGTAACAAGTGTGTTGCCGGATTTTTTTTATTGTTTGTTGTCTCCTCACGTCATCATTTTGTGGGGCTTTGAAAACCTCTATTAACTCTAGTGTGGAATTTTTCTACAATATACACTCACCATGACAGTAAAATGGGGCATTCTAGTCTATCTACTGCAGTATTTCCTCTCTCAATAAGTAGAAAATGTCATGCATGGGGAAAAAAATTACCGTCATATTCTGCGAAAATTGTACAATTTAGGAAAATACCTTGATATACATTTTTGGTCATACCACCCAGCATCCTGATTGAATTAAGGTATAATTCTGGCTTAATCTAAATCCTCTCTGTAAAACCAGGCCTAATTGTCAACTACAAACAGGAAGGGGTAACCTGACTGACTAGATTTTGGTAAATTGAAAAAAATTACTAGGCTAGCCAAACCTGTCAATGTTAACAATACAAACAAACATATTCATTATACGGTACACACATGATATTTGAAAAGAGAAAAAGTATTTGACAAAAGCTTCCTGAACACACACATACAGAGAGATTAGATCAAAACCCTTCCAAACATCTGTGATGGGAACTGAAGGCAATTGGATGTTTGACTGTGTTTATTTTGACACTAATAGTTTTGGAATTTTAAAGCAAACATTTGTGCAGCAAAACGTCTAAAGCCATTAATGTGCAGTCAAATACATAGGATGGCATATAAACATGGCTCTAAATTTCTCAAACAAAGACAAAACTTCCTGCAACACCCCACTGGAATTATATTTGATCTTGTCTGTTTGGTGTGACGTTAAAGGTTTTACACTTTTTAACATCAATGCTAGGTTTGGCATTAGAGTTTGTAGAGAGCTTGACAATATAAGTCGGTACTAATTTATCTATATTAGTAGCGTGACTGTGTTCAGTAACAAGCTACTGTACAAGGAAAGGCAACACCGCTGTTTTTAATGTCACATTGTATTGCACATGCAACTGAGTTAATCAAACACCCACCTGTCAAGACGTTCTCAAGCCCAAGACATCCGATTTTGGCGCATGTCCAAAAGAAATGGCCTGCATTTACTATACCGATCCCAAAAACGCTTGTTTTTGAGCGATTTCAAAACGTCGTTTTAAGTGCACAACTGAATCTCTTCACATAAAGCCCTTCAAGTCCGATAGCAAGTCCGTTATGATCATGTGACACAGGGTCCTCGTCATTCATTTTAAATCTAGATATGGCGGGAGATAAACAGAAAAATTCAAGTTGTTTTGTTTTCTTTGACTTTTTTTTTTTTTTTTTTTTTTGCTTAACTCTTAAAGTTAAAGTCCCCTGTAGTGAATACATTTTGTCCCTTGAAACTCATTTTTAATCACCAAAATAACATATTTAAACGTTTTTTCCAGGGGAAAAATATCCATGCCTTAAAATAGCTTAACCCTTAAAGGGATACTTCACCGCTTTTTCATATTAAAATATGTTATTCTCTTAACTAAGACGAGTTGATATATAGCTCTCTCGTCTGAGTGCATGCGCTTAATCGCTCTGATGAGCGGTGACATTCTGATAGCATTTAGCTTAGCCCACTAAGCCCAGTTCATTCACTATGGTACCAAACAGAGATGAAGTTAGAAGTGACCAAACACCTCCACGTTTCACCTATTTAAATACATTTACACAAATAGTTGAACGATCAAGTATGGTGACAAAATATTTTTGACAGAAATGAGTGAGGGAGGGGGAGATGTTAGGGAGGATGATTCAGCAGGGACTTTTTACTGCGCCGAGTCTAAGTACTCTCAGAAGTGCTATTCCGCCATACATTAGTGTTCCATTTTAACCTGCTTAGAAAAGCGCCACATTTTATTTTGTGTCACCATACTTGATCGCATTCAACTATTCGTGTAACTGTATTTAAATAGGGAAAACATGGAGGTGTTTGGTTGCTTTGATCTCTGTTTGGTACCATAGTGAATGAACTGGGCTTAGTGGGCTAAGCTAAATGCTATCAGATCGTCACCCTGCGTCAGAGAGATTAAGTGCACGCACTGAGACGAGAGAGGTATGTATCAACTCGTCTTAGTTAAGGGAATAACATAGTTCAATATGAAAAAGCGGTGAAGTATCCCATTAAGCCTAAATTATACTTCTGCATTTGCTGTAGCTACATTTTTGATTCTATGCGGGCCGCAAGCGCTACGATTGGTCTGCCAGAACCCCTCCCTCAGGGATGCAATGCTCCCTCTGCATGTGCAACTGCACATCAACACAGACCCAACACGGACGCAAAAGTAGGCTCAACTGAAAATCATCGCGTAGCCTATGGCGTAGAGGCTACGACTCAGGTCCAACGCAAGTATAAGGCCCCAATCAGACAGAACACATTTTTTCAGGTTCTAAAACTTTTCCGCTCAGAGTTGATTTTCTTTTTCAACTTCATGCACTCAGAGCTTTACTTCAAAACTGTGAGGCACAGCAGACTGTTAAAACGCAAGGCGCCCGAGACAGAAATCTATTCAAAAAAGGTGCCTCTCGCTGCCAAAACGTGTTCTGTCTGATTAGGCACTTGATCAGCCTTTAGCTTGTCCTACCAGACTTTGGTACATTTCATTTGTATAGAGAGTCTGGCTACTCTCCATTGACAAGCGTTAACTTCCTTGAAGGCGGAGACTCCGTTGAAGAGCTACTCTGGATCTGCCATAACCAATTTCTAACATTTGGTCATGACGCATGTCATCTCAAACTAGCGCACGCCATCAATAGCTGTGTCTCATTTCAGAAGGCTGCGTCCTCCGGAGGACGCATTCGAAGGGTGCATATGTCATAAGGCCGTCTCATTTCAAAAAAGTAGGACTCTCCAAATGCGACCTTCGAATGCGTCCTTCTTTCACAGGAATTCGGAGTGTACATGAGGTGTAGCCTTCACGGCTGGAGATAACCCACAATTCTTTGCGTCTCCGTTAACAACCGTCAATTTTTTTTTATATTATATGAAAAAACGGCACCACCGCCAGATATGCATGCGAGCGTAGGTGTGGTGTTTAAAATAAGTATTTCTAGCTTTTTTTGTTGTTTTTTTTTAAGCTCTATTACCTCAAACAGATAGTTTTGGTAAACAGGATTACTGTTTAGTGCATTTTAAACGTTTAGAACAGTACATTGCTGTCAAGACAAGAAACATTTCATAGTCATTTTCAAGTTATAAATAATTTTCATTCATATAACTGCCGTGAGAGCGCAACAAGGCTGAACTTGTTGGCATAGCAACGTGATACTTCCTGCCTGTGTGTACTACGAAGGACGTCTCATTTAATTCTGATTGAGGACACTCCGTATACTGCATCCTACACAGGACGTGTCCTCCGGAGGACGCAGCCTTCGAAATTTAACGAAATGAGACACAGCTAATGTCATCGTTCTCAGCCGCTCCCTCTGTTCGCTGATTGGACTGGTTAAACCCAGGGAACCCATTTGACCGGGAAATGCTGTATACTGTATAACTGGCAGGATACAGTCACAATTTATTTTAAAATGATAAATATTCCATGTTTGAGGTGAAAGGATGTCTCAAATCTCACACACATTTAATAAAGGGAAAAAAGTGTATCAGGAAGTTCTACCATCTTGAATGTGAAATGCCATTGGCTCTTGCATCTATTGTGACTGTCATGCTCGTATTTGTATTTTTCATTTGATTGAGATTTAGAGAGCAGTAAATATTTTAAGCAATGTATAATAAATCCTCTCTTACATAGCAGTATAGTTACATTTTTTTATACATTCTTTCTGATCCTAACCCCTTTCAACTTCCTGTACTGTCTAAATAATGATACCTGAATAAAAGGCAACAAAAAGTGTGGCATTTAAAATCATAAATTTCGTTGTTTGTTTTGAAGCTGAACACCTAAAGCTATTCAATGTAGTCAAACATCTAGAAAAGACGAATTAACACAACTCCAACCTCTTGAAACACCCCAATTGGAATTAGACTTGATCTTGGCTGCTTCCACTGAGTGGTCATTTATCCAGCACACAAAAGCCAGCCTGGACAATGGCTCCAAAAGCCCACCGCTGCGCCAAGACCACGAGACACACGCGCTCAGAAACACACACTCACTCCAAGGTGTCACTTGAGCCTGAAACGCTTCTCTTGAAGAAAGAAGAGAAGACCTTTGGAAGAGAAAGGCCTTAATTAATATTAAGAAGGGTAAGTGGGCCGCTCAGCTGACGAACTGCGGAGTCTGATCGCCGTATTGAGAATAATCGGTGTAGCTTTCATAAAGACGTACTGTACCATGGAAAACTACTTTAAATTGGTGTATCAAATACCCTCTGTCTCCTTCCCATTCGAGGAGGCTCAAAGTTTAAGGCTATAGAACAAGGGTAAACAAAGCGATGTTAACGTCAGGCTACTTGAGACGGTGAGAATAAATTGAGCATTAATGAAATTCCCTATACAAACACTCTTCCAGGCATACAAAGAGAGTTAACCTATCCATAAAAGAGGTAAAGGGTGACTGGCGTGCGTCTGAGGGTGTGGTCTGAAGTTACTGTTGTCGGCTGTAATAATTTAAGCCTGCAGGATTAGGTCTGAATGGCAGACGGCGGCGTACCTCAAGTACGACTTTAATCTTCAACACACACACACACACACACGCAAGTCAGTCCAACTATTACACCTGCAATTAGTTTGCCCTCAGTCATCGTTAGAGGTAATTTTAGGCCATTGTGTGGAAGAATACTGTCAGTGCGGAGAGAGATAGGGGCATATTCATGTCATTCTGGAGAGAGAGTGTGCGCTATCAACTGGATACATTTCCTAAGAAACTGTGAGTAGTGTTTGCCCGTGCAAAACTGATGCTAGGGTGTTCTGAGTTATTCACAGCATGTTGCTATGAGGTTGCAAGCTTGCTCTGGGTACACTCAAAACAAATGGTGCAGAAGCAGTTTTCACTCAGAAATTGCTATATATTAAAAAAAAAATTAAGAAAGAAAAAACACAAACAATTACAAAGAAACCGCTAGTACATAGAGGTACAACAACCAAGTCCTGTCAAGAGTTTTTAGGAGGGTATAAGCGAACATCATGTGATGGTACATTCAAGGAAGTAATTTTGTGGTTTATGATCTAGCAAGATTACTTGAGTATGTTCATCTTACTTTCTGTCTATCTAAACTTTAAAATTCCAATGTGGTAATTGCCTTTTCTAAATAATCGGTACACTTTACTAGCAATTTCTGAGTGAAAATTGTTTTTAAAGCTAATATTATTTTCAGTTTAGTTGTTATGAATAAGATCTGGAAGAGCGAAGATGTCCCTTAAACTAGTCAGAAGGAAAACAATGCGAAAGTGCAAGAGATGGACATCAAAAAATCGAAATGTGGTAGTGACGGAAACATGGACGAATACCATGGACAGCCAGGAAAACAAATTGTGATGGCTTGTATAAAATCATTATACGTTAAAGTCATTGGAACTATAATACTATGGCCACATCATGCGTGCAAATTCGCTGAAGAAGTCCCTAATGTTGGGCCTGCATTGCTTGAACTGAATGGATGGACAGAATTACACATCTTGGGTGCTTGTTTAAACCCCCATCCCAAAGTACGACCAACTTATGAGCATTTTGGAAATTTCAGTTGATTGCAGAGCACCAAAAGAGAAAATGGCAAGAAAAAAAAGAGAAGTGTATTCAATTGTGTCTCCTTATAAAAGCGTTGGTTTAGTCCACAACGTCTTGATTGAGGGGTCTGAACATAGCCACTGAGAAACTCTATAAAGAGCCTGGTGTCAAAGAGAAAATTCATAGGTCTAAATATGAGCTCCATTTCCACACACTCTCACACATACACACACACACACACGTCTGAAGCCAAGACAGCGCGTCTCTTTTTCATTAGGGCCATTGTGCTGGATGAGACAGATGGAGGGAGAGAGAGAGAGAGAGAGAGAGAGAGAGAGAGAGAGAGAGACGGTGCCTGAGGTACAGATTTAGATGTCCTTCATTGTGCTTACACGAGTATTGTCTTGTCAGACGCATTTAGGGGTGCTCTGTATTGCTTAACACAAGGGAGAACACAAGTGAAAGACAGAGACAGACTCTTCTGTTATTCTGCATGACGTTCTTTTATCACTGTATCACCACCATTATCACTGTACTTTGTATTTATAACACATTTAAATAAATACTTTATTTTTTATCTAAAATGAGACTGGCAGCAGCAGCAGACGTTGGCAAGGTGCCACTAACTTGTCTGCCCAGACATCGTCCAATCCCGAAGAACAACACAGGAGCAGGATCACGGATACAGGATCCCTCACTCTCTCTTACCTCTGCCTGTCTCTCTCTTTCTTTATTTCTTTCTGTCTTTCTGTCTGTCTGTCTTTCTCTCTTCCCTACACTTCACAGTTTCACACAAGCAAACACAAGCAATCTAATAAGTGTGCACTGGCGTAAAACCTGGTGGCCGAGGTTTCGGGAATGAAAACATATAAGTTCAATATACATTAGCTGTGTATTGGCATATGCAAAATCAATCTGGCTGTTTTTCCTAATTATACATAACCTTGTATGCTTTTTATTTTCATACAAGGTAAATCTTGGCCATATAGCCTCAGTGCGCGTGTCTGTGTCTGTGTCTGTGTGTGTGTCTGTCTCTGCGTGTATGTATGTGTGTATGTATGTGTGTGTGTGTGTGTGTGTGTGTGTGTGTGTGTGTGTGTGTGTGTGTGTGTGTGTGTGTGTGTGTGTGTGTGTGTGTGTGTGTGTGTGTGTGTGTGTGTGTGTGTGTGTGTGTTCAGTCAAGTTTAATCAAATATTAGTGTTAAAATATTCTATGAAGACAAGTGAAAAATATTTGAGGTTCTGTTTACACAATCCTGAAATGTATGTGCTTTGTGTGTTTGAGTATTCCTTATGCAGCCACTGAATTGTATGTCGTTGACAGACAGTTTTGACAGACAGATGGATAGATGGATAGTCAATCACACCTTATTGTGGTTAATAATAATAATAATAATAATAATGTCATTAACAATGAACTATCAGTGAAAGTTAGGTCACATGCCACATTGAGAATACAGACGGACACTTTTTGAGCAGATATCCTGCGGTGAAGTTATAGAAAGGCATCAGGTGTATCTCGTTTTGTGAGATGTGATCTCTAATTTATGTATCAAATTTAGTTCTAGGCTGTGTGTCTGTGTATGACCATAGGCCATAGGCACTGCATGTATCAGCAACGAAAGGCCTGTCTATCTCAAAAAAAAAAAAACATCACTGATCGCATCAATAATTTGGGCTGTTTAGCCCTTAGCATGTCTAAGAGCTTTGTCTGTCTAGCAATGCTGTCAAGTTTTATGAGATATTGCAGCAGACAAATCCCTTTTCTTACAGATATGTACACAGATGCGGTCACAAACACATCGGTTGTAAAAATCTGTTTTTTTTTGCTATCTCAGTGCCTACTGCCTAAATAGACAGCTGCCTGCTAAAACATTATCCTAACCTTCTTTGAACGTCCAAGTACACAATTTGGAAGGCTCTCCACGGATCGCAATTCAGCACGCCACACAAGTACTACTCAGGAACTGATGTGAGTCACTGGAGACCTGACTAGAAACTGATCGCAGAAGCATTTAATGTTAGCATGTTGCTAAGCTAACAGCTCAATACTCTATACTCTTAGAAGAAAAGGATCTATATAGAACCTTAAAAGTGTATATCAGTGGTTTGTATTTGGAACCCCTAAAATATAGAACCTTTTTTAAGAGCAAAAAGGGTTCTTTCTTGTCATAATAGAACCTTTTTAGCACTCCAAAGAACCTTTTATCCTAAAAAGTATTTAAAAAATTGCATTTAGAGTCAACTCCAAAGAAAATGTTATGCTAAAAAGGTTCTATAATGACAAGAAAGAATCAATTTGACACTTAAAAAGGGTTCTATATAGAAACTTTTAGGGGTTCCAGATACGTAGCACTGATAGAACCTTTTCTTCTAAGAGTGTAATAAGTAAACAAACCTAAAAAGCACACACAATACCGTGAAGTAGTTCGTTTTAATCAAACAGAACTATTGTGGTTGAATGAAATGCATTCTATCACCAATAACAATGCATTTACTTAAAAACCACCATTCTCTCACCTCGTCCACCATCTTGGATTTGAGATCATTGCAATGCATTCTGGAACTGTGAAGGATACATGTGATACTGCCTTTGAATTTGTCACAATTTAAAATTAAAACAATATTACACACAATCCCTTCATAAAAATATAAGAATAAGAAAAAGAAGTGTGGCTTCTTAACTTGAACCGATTCGCTTAAAAGCGGTGTGCTCAAATACAGTAATGTGACACTGAATGCAGTGATGTGAGTTTTGTCACGGTACATTGCTACTCTTGCTTAGTACTGGAAAAACTGCTCTGTTTTGAAAACAGCCGAGCTAAACTTCCGCTCCTGAAAGATTTAGTTAGCAACATCAATAGTTTTAGTTGGCACTGCAAACAATGAAGTTTGACTGTTCAAAAGGCCCAAAACAAATAATATCATTTCTCTAGTCTTATCGAATCTTGCTTTTGAAACGGCGATTATGCCATTTATAGGGAAATTAGGTGTGTCAAGTGGACGAGGCCGTTTCAAACCACAGTTTTCCGGTTTGGTCATGTGACGTTCAACATAAAGCCTATTATAATTTTGCTGAAAAGTCTAATACATTAGAATACTTTATGTCAGGTTCCTGAGAAATACCCTGAAAAATAGAATAAAAAATGTATGATTAAAGTGTAAAAAAATGCAGAGAGAGAGAGAGGAGAGAGAGAGAGAGAGAGAGAGAGAGAGAGAGAGAGAGAGAGAGAGAGAGAGAGAGAGAGAGAGAGAGAGAGAGAGAGAGAGAGAGAGAGAGAGAGAGAACCAGAAGCCTGACTGGTTTTGGTTGATGTAAACTTCCGTGTTGAGTGAGACAAGAGGGAGAAAATTCCCTGGAATTTCATCGCACTGCTTCCTCCTTGCCGAACGTCACCTGAGCTCCCTGTTCCTGAAAGTAAACAAACTCACACACACACACACACAGGGGAAAGCGGGGGAGGACAACGAGGTGCACAGGAAAGAAAGGGGCAAGGTGGAGAAGAATAACAACAAGCACGGTGACATACAGACACACAGACCACTGTGACACTTATGTTTTAAAAGGAAAACTAAAATACCATCCAAATACCAAATAGTTTAAAACTAAAAATACCATCATTATGTACTCATTGTAATGCCATTAAGAACCAGTATGATTTCCTGTTTTACTTACTTTAAGGGAGTTATCTATCGGAATGTTCAAGTTTTCCAGTGAAAGTGGCCCACGTGGTCACCATTCATCATAGTATGAAACAGTTTGTACAAAACAAAATAAATAAAACACCCATAAATAGCACGTCCTCCATCCATGCATATTTTGGCCTCACGAGGATCCACTATGTCTATGGTGTTAGGTATTTAAGATATAAATTACTAGCACTTTATTTTACTGTTGTGTTCTACGTGTATGTATGTGCTTACAATAATAATAATAATCATCATAATTAGTACTAACCCTGAACAAAACCCTATATCGTACCTTAACCCAACTTAAGTTCAATAAGTTACCCTAAGTGCACATACAGTAAAATTAATTTTGTTTAAGATAACATTACAGCTGAATTTAGGGTTATCTCTATGATCTAGCATCTGGGTTTTGGATATGTGTAATTATGTACTTATATGTTACATAATCTACACTTTAGACTGATTTCAATTTGTTCTATTTATATTTGATAACAGTATTTAATTAGGCACTGTAGTTATTATAAATTATGCATAAATAGGTCTACAAATAACTAACCCAAAATCACATCAGTACATGTAGTTAATTATTATTAATGATTCGACTAACACGGACAACTTAAAATAAAGTGTAACCTTATTTTATTTTTTCTAAAGTCTACTTATGAATGGAAAAAAATCAACATTTAATTTTACATAATTGTCCACTTTTCCCCTGATCTTTAGAATTGTAGTCTACTTACCTTTAAGGGTATGATTACACAAAAAAAAAACGTAAACAGAAACGTTCTTTCTTCACATTTTTCATGTACAGACAACAACGTTGTCAAGCCGCTCCCCGTTCATACGGATCCGTGTAAACGATTCGAAACGCTGTATTATTCATCCCAGGCCCGTAGTTGGCGATGTCACACTGTAAAGAAACACTATAGACTGAACTCGTAATACGCATGCGCATGATGTCACCATTTCACAAGATTAAAACGTTATAGCTTTTAAAAACTTGCCCTTAAAACCCGTTTGTGTTTTCAGGCCTGCAATGAATGCATGAATGGCCAATATAACGGCATAAAAGTTTTCTGTTTTTAGTTAATAAAACAATGCTGTGTAAACGGCCCCTCAGACTGCTATATACAACTGACCACTAACCTTTTTGCATGTAAAAAATTATGTTGTCATAATCTGTTGAAAATTAATAGGCACCATTAAAGGTGCACTATGTAACTTTTCTGTCCGCTAGAGGGCGCCTATTCAAAACAAAGGCGTAGTTTGATGACGCCAATCTTGAGAGCAGAATCTTGGGACATGCGGTCTTCGCCTCACAGCCGTTCGAAAACAATCGGGATAGGAATCGAGCAGAAATCATGTTCATGGATGCGTTTATTAATTTTAGTGTAGTATGAAGAAGAGCAAGACAGAGTGTTGAGGAGCTGAACAAGGCCGCTGGATCGATTGTTACGCAACCATAGACTGTAAAAAAAATATGGACGTAGTGTCCGTGACGTCAATCATAGGATTCCGATAAGCCATTCTGAAGCTTAAAGTAGGGGCGAGCTGGCCGTTGCCATCTTGAGAGCGCGTCATCGCGTGTCACTCCCGGATAACGGAAAATGGGCAAAAAGGCGGAATGTGGGCGGAGCTTGGGTGACGCAATGACTATAGATGTCGGATAACTGGCTATCCACCTGTCACTCAAAGTAACCACGCCCTTAATTATGCAGAATTTTAAGGCTTTATATAACGTAAACGAATGAGTTATAAAAAAAATCACCCCCCTCACAGTTGTCATGAAGGTCAAGATTAGTCGTATAGGCCAAAACCACAATTTGTACCAGGCTGTAAACATGTTTTTTTCTGCTGTAAAGTTGAGAATTTTAACATGGGCCTCAATGAGATTCTGCTCGCTTCTGGAGCCTGTCCCTAGTGGCCAGTCGATGAATTGCAGTTTATTTTACTTCCGTATTGGCTTCAAGAGAGATCGCGGGAGGTTGCCTCTTGTACGCAAAACACAGCTCGTGAGCAGCGGGACTTTTATTATGACGGGACACAGTCGCCGGCGCCATTTCTGCTTTTCCGGTCATGAGTATGAGGTAACGCATCTCTGTTTATCATATTAGATACATTTAAGTGTGTTTAAAATGATGTTATGACGTTACTCTGTGCGTTCGCTCAGCGGCTGCCATGACACTTGTTCCCACTGCTAAGAGTAAAGTATTTCTGCCAAATAAAACCCTCGGAAACCGAGGGTAACACAGATATGGCGCAATTGACAGGCAACTCCCTCACACGTCCTTGTTAAAATAGCACTTTTCTCACGATTTACAAATAGTTGGAAACATTTGGGATATTGTAGGTAGCTACTCAATTGAACAAAATGTAAAACAATGGCCTAGTGGTTTTTGGATATTTTACTGGAACAATTTTACATAGTGCACCTTTAACCTAAAAAATCTCAGGCTTCTATTGTTGAGTATGACATGTATAAGACGACCGCTGGAAATTTCTCCTGCCTTCAAAAAGACGTCAGAATCTTTAATGGTGCTATATACACGTGCCGCCACTGGCCAAGCACACGCAAGTCTCTCTGCCTGCAATTCGAACCGCGGTCAATCACCCGGACACCGCCACTCACCTTTCCACCCGTCTCCATGGCGACAGGGCAGCGTACGCCAGCGCTGTGGTCAGAGGACTGCGTGTGTGGGGTAAAGTGAGGAGTGTATGTGAGCGCTAATCTGCCGCGGGGTCACATGCAGGGGAGCATTTTGTAACCTTAAGTGAACGTTTTGTAATAGTTAGAAAGTATTTTGTATCAGTTAAGGCAATCCAAAAGAGCAACGTGGGGCAGCCTAAAGACCCCGTTCTAGTTAGGACGATTAGAGAGCTGCAGCGGGGGGGATTGTCGGGTGTCACAGATCAGGAACTTCAGGAACGCAGAGAGCAGGTGGCCTATCAGGATATGAAAACACACAATCTTACCTTTCATTCCAAAATGCACTGCAGTCACATTGTGAGCCTCTCTAGCTAACAGAGGACAATTGTGGTGCATGTGTGTCTTCGGAGGGGCTAAAACGGGTATGATGGGAATGAGACATCAGATTGAGACATTTTGAGGGGGTTTAGCCGTAAGCTATTAGCCCAGGGTCGTATCTCTACCCTCTGTGTTCCCAAATCATTGCACCTGGGCTAAATCTAATAAAGAGATCTACACACTCCTCAGGTCACACACATTAGCCACGTATATATTAGACACACTTAAATATGAATGAGGGTCAATGACAGAAAAGAGTTTCCATGATTAAAAAAGGAAAATCTAGTTTAAAACACATTCTTAGAAATGTAATAGTGTTCGTGATGATTTCGAAGAAATCACCATCATTTAAAAAATAAAAAAATATTTCTAGATATATTATTCTTAACACTTTAGAATAAGTGTGTTTACACATAGTTTGATTCAGATAATCATTAAGTTAATGATTAAAATAATGTTTTAAGGGTATAAATATTGTACTTTATTATATATATATATATATATATATATATATATATATATATATATATATATATATATATATATATATATATATATATATATATATATATATATATATATATATATATATATATATATATATATATATATATATATATATATATATATATATATATATATATATATATATATATATATATATATATATATATTAATTACAAATAGCATCAGTTATCAAACAATAATTAAATAGCATTTAGGTTTTGGGGAATCACGCCACATGATAAAGTGATCTAAACTTTTTTTTATTATTATACAAAAATAAAATCTGATATTTATAAAAACATATTGACCTTACTTGACAGCCATGACAGTTTGTAGGATATCCACTCTATTAAACATATACATTTTTTTCTGTTTCTTCATATTCACGCTACCTGACTTTAATTGCATGTAATAAAAATAAAATAATAAAATCAAAGAAATAATAGTGAAACATTACACCAAGCTTAACGTAGCTACTTATTACATTTCAACAATATTTTTTAATGTAAGATGTATTCAAGTCGTTGTATTTGTGAAATTGCTTTTGAAAAAAAAAAGTTTGGATGTTATTGACCTGAATTACATTGTCAAATAAAAAAAGATACCAAACTAAGTGACATCTGCAGATAAATAATCCTTTGATTTGATATTTAGTGTTCACACTTGCAGTTCGGTTCACTTGGTTCATTTGGTATGGACAACAAAAACTAAAAAACAACGTAAGTCCTGGTCCGCTTAGCATTCACGTTTGCATTTTTAACACCAAACCTACACTGTAAAAAAAATATTGTTTGTTTAACTTAAAAAAAATAAGTAACCTGGTTGCCTTAAAATTTTTAGTTTATTGAAATAAAAAAAATGAGTTGATACAATGAAGGAAATATGTTTAATAAATAGGAACTCAAAATATTACTCTATCTGAACCACAAAAAATGTGATAAATCATGAAAATAGCACAATTTGGCTGCGTCATCACAAATGAAACACACAATTACACAATATGCTCACAATTTATATAATAATATTTGAATAAAGGTTGTCAATTCCAATAAAATGTTGATTGTATTAACTAAAAAAAAAAAAATTCAATTAACTAAAAATTTTAAGGCAACCAGGTAACTTATTTTTAAATATAATGGGCCCTATTTTAACGATCTGAAACGCAAGTGTCAAAGCGTGAAGCGCAAGTAACTTTCTGGGCGGGTCTCGGCGCTGTTGCTATTTTCGGCGGGATAAATGGCTCTTGCGCCCGGCGCGAATCTAAAATGGGTTGGTCTGAAGTAGCTTCATTATTCATAGGTGTGGTTTGGGCGTAACGTGAATAAACCAATCAGAGCGGCATCCAACATTCCCTTTAAAAGCAGGTGCGCAAGTTCCATTATGGATCGCTATTATTATGGCGTATTTACCAGACGCACGCCAGGAGCGGTTCACAGCCGAGGAGACTGATGTTCTTGTAAGAGCAGTGAAAGACAGAGAAGTTGTGTTGTATGGGGATGGGAGAAACCCACCCAAAATAGCGTCGGTCAAACAGGCGTCAGTTAAACAGTTTTTTCAGTTTTTTAGTCAATTTTTTTGTTCATGGTTCTTGACGGACAAACCAATTAGTCAGATGTCCTTATATACATATGTCTTGCCACTATTGGGCAAACAGGTCTGATCCTTAATTACTACAATTAGCCTGAATAATTTGTAAGCTAGATTTATGCCTATTGTTTCACATCTTCGTGGCACACCGCAATGATTTCCGTCATCTCATGTGTTAATATTTTTTTATTGTAACAATTTATGATTTGCAAAAATAACTGTTGCATCTGTGTAGATTACATGAGCAAAGTGTATGCGCGTTGTGCACGTTATACATTATGGTCATGCGCCCTTAAAATAGCATAATGAACAACGCGCAACGCGCCACTGACTTTAGACCAGGTTTTTTCTGGTCAGTGGCGCAATTGTTTAATGGAACAGCAAAATAGCACCAGGGATTGTTTGCGCCGGAACACGCCTCCTTTTTTGCGCTGAACCGCCCAGGGAGCGCAAGTTCATTCACTAGTTTAGCGACGTGCTTCTGTGGAGGGAAAAGCGCGCTTTGCACGGGTGCAAAATAGGTATGACACATGCGTCGGTGTACAAAGTCAATTGCGCTGAGTGCAAGATAGGGCCCAATGTGTTTTTTTATACTTTTATAAAATATTTTTTTACAGTGTAAGGATAATGAACCTAAAGACAAAGGGATATGTTCCGACCTGATTGGTCAACTTTATATTGTATATTTCAAGACAGAACTTACCGGACATCCAAAACAATGCTATGTCCTGGACTAAATGCGTAGCCTGCATATGATGGTATTTTGAACAGCTGAGATCTTGTGAAGAGCTTATAAAATGTATAAAGAGTCAAAACAGTGGCAGGAGTCCCTCCGTCACACACACAAATGAAGATCTGCTGTGAGGAGGCACGGTTCTGATGCCTGTACCGAACTGTGATGGGTAACATTGTGACTAAAATGTGAAAAAAAGGTATGCTTGTGCATTCTTTGCTGTGTTTGGTTAGTTTAGATGTCTTTGGTCCGTGTAGTGTTCATATATCATGCAAACCGTATCAGAGTTAGTTTGTAAGCGGACCTTACCTTTCCGGGGGTCTCCAGGGTTCGGATGGCAGCGTTCACACATGTTCAAACGGACAGAGCAATCGCACCAGTGTTCGTTTTAATTTAACCAAACCTGCGAAGTGTGAACACACCCGTAATCTATTCATTGACAT